>NW_028301536.1:5777500-5832500 GCF_042242905.1 Orbicella faveolata | reverse complement strand
CGCTTAATTTTTAGGGGTATAGATTCCCAAATGAAGTGAAAATCTAACTGGCGGTAAGGTAATAGATGCAAATGGAGAAGAATGAGAATATCTAGAAGCTTGTTGATTTTGTTAGGTATTCAGTCACAAAATGTAGCGGCATTTGCTAAAAGCGACAAATAGAGCTAAATAGCATATTAAACTTCCGAAAGTAATGACCCTCGTTACTTTCGGAATTAGCAGCCTTTCTTTCGGGGGGTCGTTGCTTTCGGGGAGCAAAGAACGTTATATAAAGTTGGCAGGACTGGCCTCTTCGTTCCAGTTTAAATCTATGTTGCTGCCGCATGGCTGAGCCCTTCATGTCTAGACCGTGTTGTCAGTGGTCGGCAGGAAAGCCAGTTAGATAACATAAACTGTTTGTACTTCATGACGCATTGCTACGCTAGTCTGCTGTAACAATATCTCAGTGCGCTACTCGAGTTTTCAATTTAAATTTGAAGAAGCATTCCTTTTAATGCGCTCCTGTTGAAAATGATATTGATTTGAATCAAAGGTTCCTGTGACTTGATATAAATTCTACGGGTGTTGTTTTAACACAACGCAACATTAACTGATGAAACACGAACACTTTCAGAACACTTCGTGGCATAAGCGATACCTTCCCTTGTTGTAGAGTGCCCTAAATCAAATTATCATTCGTAACTTTCATATGACTATTGATTTGAAAAATAAATATTCTTTTGAATCTGGGTCTCACTATTTTCGGAGAGGTGAAGGGGGGGGGGGGGTGAGGTGTTGGGGGTGGGCTCGCTACTTTGGGGATTTATTAGCGGCCACAATTTCTTGACGTTACTTTCGGAGGGTCGCTACTTTGGGAAGGTTACGGTATGTCAAATGAAGCTTACCTTTACAGTAATAGTGAACAATGACTCCCATTTTCGGCTGTCGGTAACCTGTCGGCCAACTTTCGGCCGACATGTTTCCGACACATTACCGACAGCCATCCGACGGTATTTAAGTAGGCCAAAAATGACCCAAAACACTCATAGTTGATACAGGCAAGGCCCCGGGTAGGCGGGTACTCCCAGAAAAATTGGTTGGGGTGTACGGCCCGCTTCCCAAAAACCTTACCCTATTTATGACCAAACTCTGCAGTTTTCTCTACCCTACTTATGACCTGACCCTTGACTAATCAATACCCTGTTTCAGACCTGCCTTATAATTAGTTACCTAGTTCAGACCAATGTTAAAGGCATTGTGAAATGCTTTTGTTGATGGTCTTATCGATGATGATGGAAAAGTAGGTTCTTCTAAAAAGAATACCCAATTCAAGACTAGAATGCAAAATCCATACCCTATTCATGACCAAAATGGCCAAAATCAATACCCCATTTATGACCCAAACGGCTGGAAAACCATGCCATACCCTCTGGGGCCGCTCATACCTATATGGCCCATGTAAGGGAGTGCTACTCCAGGTTCCGTCCACAATACGCCGGAGGAATTTGAAAACGGAGGTTTATTTCAAAGGTGAGACCTACTGTCCACACTAGTCCGTGGCAAAAACGAAGTTTTGCGTAAGCGTCCTTCAAACCAGAAGAATTTGCAAAACGCCAGCTTTTCGTTTTCATATAAAAGGAGAACATTTTGAAAACGGAGCTTTTCGAAAACGAAGGCATCACGATAATCATGTGATTTCCCTGCCCTAGTTTTCCTCAAACACAAATCCAAAATGACCGGTGATTGTTACGTTTTCAAATTCCTCCGGCGTAGTGTGGTGTTTTGAACACACTGCAACTATCATTTCTTGTATGGAGAAGGTATAGCTTGCTTCTCGTTGCTTCAAAAAAATAAAAATAAATCGGTAGAAACCTAAAAGGAAGGGACCTCATCGCTCGCCACATTTTGGTGGACATAAACAGTTCAGTCCTTCATCCAATCCTCTCCAGTTCAGTTCAGTCCAATCCAGTCCAGTCCAGTCAAGTCCAGTCCAGTCCAGTCCAGTCCATTCCAAATCTTCGTATCCACAAATGAAGGACTGGGGCGGACTTCCTGTTTCGTTTCGAATACATCCTTCCCAAAGCGAAAGTGCAAGCCTCTTTCGTGCAAAAAAAAAATGTACTTACGTCCTTGTTAGAAAGCCAGGAGGATTTTAGGATGGAAAGTAGCATCTCTGATAGATTCATATCTGAAAGGATTCTGCACAAACTCAAAGAGACTTTACAAGCTCAGAGCGGACTTCTTGGGAACGCGGATCTTTCTATCCAAATATCATGTATGCAAGCAGCGACCTCAACGCTGCTCGAAGTTAAGAATATCCTCAGTGATCTTAGTGAAAAGTCTCTCAGAAACGTAGCGGACAATCTTGCAAGCACTGACGGCCATTTCGTTTTCCAACGCTACTTAATCAAGTGCTATTACTTCATGCAGTCAAATGGAAACACAACCAATATGTTACAAGAAGGAAGTCGCCCTTCAGGTGTACTGATATTTTGCCCTCTCTACGTTGCTGTAACAGAAGTACTTACTCCTCTGCTCGTGAGTGAAACATTTGCTGGTAATATTGCCTCCACTAAGATATCTCAACTGTTTCTGAAAGATCTGAACGTCTTAGTTTTGCCTGATTCAGAGCCTGAGCAGTTTAAAATGCTTCTCGCTAATATTCACTTTTTGTGGGAATTGTCCAAAAAGCCTGCAGCCTTAGTCCAATTTCGGAACTTCAGTGACACTGTATTGATTCTCATCAATGTGTTTGTCAGTTACCAAGGGCCCTTTGAACAACTGACAACATTGGTGAAATCATTGGCTGTCATGATAGCAGCTGAAGTCGCAGATGAGGAAACAAGTGTGTACCTACTAGCAGAAGAGAGCTGCCTTGATTTTGTTGTCGAGATCCTCACAAGGTCTGTAAGTGCTGGAGATAAGTATCTCAACTATCATGGTGTGTATGCCGTAGACATTGCTAAATGTATCCTAAAACTGAGCAGATTTGAGGGTTTGCAAGAAGCGCTCTTAGCGAAAGGCGTGGTTGAGCTGCTTGTATCAATGATTCAGATTGGTGATCCTTATGACGATGCCGCAGCAGCTAGTGCTTTGAACAAACTGGTGAGAAACCAAAATATTGTGGATGTCCCAGTGTTGTTTCAAGGGTTAGCATCATATTGTGAGAAGAACGTTTGTGCTACCAAAACTGAAGTCACTGCTTCAAATGATGACCAAAGAATTCCAACTAGCAAGGAAAAGGAAGCAGTGGAAAGCCTCGCAGCAGGACAAGTTGGACAACTGGCTGGCAAGGACAAGAACGATTCAATTGTAGACAACAAGCAGGAACTCACCACTGAAGAGCAACAACAAAGCATAGAAGGAAACATTGAAGACAAAACTGAAAAATCCAGCAACGTGGTTTCAGACAGTGGCAATGAAAGTATGATTAGTGAGGAGACCATCACATCAGAAATTGACCCAAGCACAGTAATTGCTTCTAGAAAAGGAAAAGACAAGGTCACATCTCTGGAGAACAACTCTTGGAACATCAAGGAAGATGACAAGAGGAAAGAGGCTGAAATTGCAGAGGTCCACTTGAAAGAAGATGTCAAAGAGGATATTGGTACAACTATAAAAATCATGCCAAGTCATGAACCAAATTATGGGGAACGAGCTTGTGACCAAGATTCACAAATTTTATGTCATGAGACAGATAACAGAGAAACAACAGAAAAGCCAGAAGAGAAAAATTCACCCCGGGTGCCATCTACCTCTGAGTCAGAAACTCCTTGCACAGAAGATAGAAGCCAACTTCATGAAGCAGAACCAAGGTTTTGCCAACAGGAAGAAATTTCAGCATATATGAAGAAACAGTTAGAGAATATGGGACAAGAAGAAATCAAGTATGTTAAGATGCCACTGCAGCTTGAGCCAGACATCAGCAAGCAGCCAGGCTCCGAGTACAAACAATCTCCTGCTTCAAGGCCATTCCAATACCAAACAGAAGGGACTGACCCTGTATCAGGACAGGACTTGTACCATATACACTTGAGCCTTATAGATCTTGGTGTGCACAACATGTATGACCAAAAATTAGTTGGCCTTCTGAACGAAATTTTAGAGGAGGCAAAACTGCGAGAAGATGGTGTCTTTGATATATTGAACAGTGTCCCTGAAGTGTACAGTTACAAAATGCTGAGGACTGGCAGTATGCAGAGACAGTTAAGGGTGGTTCCAGCATACAATGATGAAGACCTGAATGTCCCCTTTATCCATGTTCAGCCAGAGATCGATTACCACTTGGTACTAAAGAAGTTTGTTTTCCAAGTGGTGAAGGATTGTGGTAGCGAAATGGATTTTCCAGGTTCTACACTCATTGGGCCATGGTGCGATGCAATTCCAACAGAACTTGAAGAATGGAGTTTTTGCTTTGTGTCAAACAAAACCACTGAAGGGAAGATGCAATACTATTTGTCTGCTGAAAGAATGAAACAAAATTTTCTCTGGCCAATTTTGTTATCATTTGTACAGATGAACTTTCAGTACAAGGCTCTTATGGCAAAGGGAGAGAGCTTGGAGTGTGAAAACCTGAAGTGTCATGGCATCACTGTCCGAAAGATTGAAGAAAATGGTCCTGCTGTCACGGTCTACTATCTTGACAAATACCTCACTGTTGATTATGTGTTGTCTCTAAGGCACACCCAGTGGCCATCATGTGCAGCATCATGGCCAGATCGACAAAGACAGTGGCCAGACAGTGACACTGTCAGAAATATCACAAATTATGGCTGTCATCTGGTGCCTAAACAACCAGCATGTCTCTCAGAAAGTGATCCCCTGTATGGCATGTTTTTCCAATACTCATTTGCAAGAGCTGAAAATGTCCTTCTTAACAAACTCAATGATGACAACCCAGTACTGACAGACTGCTTGCGCATGCTGAAATTTCTGTGCGAACTTCACTTTGACAGGCCGACACTGTTGAAGTCTTATCACATGCAGACCTTGGTGCTGTTGGCTGCCGAGAGGCTCCCACCATCGCATTGGAAAGCCGAACATTTTGTGAAACATCTGCTTGATTTACTGGATGATTTATTGCACCACCTTGTAGCTCACAATCTACCGAACTATTTCATTCCTCAGCAAAATCTCTTCCAGCAGTTTGCTCCTGATTTCATTTTGGATGTTGCAGTCAGAGTTTCCAAAGTCAGAAGAGACCCTATAAAGTATTTGACTCCAAGTCATGATCCTGCACGATTTGGGATTTATCTCATTTGAATCATCCCACTGTTAGATACTGATGGTGTGCTGCATTCAGATAATAGTCAAACTCGTGGCAATTATTTCTGAGATCAACGTATACACATTATACAGTTATTTATAACGACTGACTTTGCATGAAAGGAACTCATAATTTAAAAATCTCTTCCAGAATATAATTATTGTTAAAAACTCATCACTATTAATGTTATTATTGAAACCTACATTTAAAATATTTTAAGCTTGTAATTTGTGTCTTAATAATTTATAGTAAAACTATTGAGTGATAAGAATTTCTTAAATTTAGCATTAGGACGTATTGTGATCACAGGATATCATAGATCCTACCATTTACTGCATGCAACCTTAATGGCACTTACATATCTTGATCCAGGTGTCAAATAAGTAAACAAATTTAATTTCATGGTCTGAGTGGCTTTACAATGAAATACAGTATTTAGAATCTTTTAAGAAACTGGGTCATTGCAAAAGTTGAAGTAAGGTAGATAATGATGCATCCCTTGGCCTTGTTGCAGATAGAATAAAGATATATTTACCAATATGAATTACAATTAAGTTCTTTCTCCTTAAGAAAAATAATTATACATGTGAAGTGTTCTCTGTAAATAATTATTGAGAATTCTTTCCCCTTTTAAATTAATGAAAATAACAGTAAAGGCTACAGATTTCCATTTGATTGCTCTGATTGCCGCAATCATTCTAGGAAGAAAAGTTCAGTGGCCATTGCGATCATTAGTATAGAAATAGTTAGAGACAGCTTCCTCAGTGATTGTAGTGATCATAGTGATCATTGTCACAATGATCGATGAGATAAACTTAAATTATATGTCCACAATTGTAGCTAATGTGAGAGTTAAAGCGGTTTTCAATTGAGTGTCGTAAAACCAAAACCAAACCAATTACTAACCAGTTAGACTATGCAGTTAATCTCAAACCATAGTAAAACCAAGACCAAAACCTAAGTGACTGCCTGATAACTTTCGACACTCAATTGAAAACCAATGCAATATGGAAACCATTCATCAGAGATTGTAGTGATCATTGCAATGGTAAATAAAAAAGGAACCAGACTGCACTTGGTCATTTTAAACTTTTTGATTCATGTCCCCTCAGCAATTTTTCTGTAGCGATCATGGAGGTCTATGGAAATTGTTCAGCACAGAAAGTCTCATTGATGGCTCCCTGGACAGCTCAAATAGATGTTTTCTTAAGGTTTTTTTTTTTCAAGAGGAAAAAAAAGGAAAAAAAACTCTCTTCTTTGTGTCACTTAAGAAACAGGTTTTGACTAGGGTTTTGACTTAGCTTGTCAGAATGATTCAAATAACATCCAGGTCATTTTCATAGTTCCTTGTAGCAGAACTTGATATAAGACAACACCTGTCAGAAATCCCAGCAACTGAAAAATAAAAGTAACTCTCCAAAAAATCATACATACACTTACTATACACCTGTTTTTGTAGAGCATGGTATAATTGCCACATACTGCATCATGATGGTTAAGCCACTGAAAACGCATGAATTGCATATTTATATCCAATGATGCAGTTTTTATTAATAATTATTTCTATGTATTGACTACATTGTTGTAATTATTTCAGTGTTACCTATGAAGGAGATAACTTTGTTCGTTTCTCTGGTGACACACAGAAGATGGCTCAAACACAAAGTATGTTTATTGCAGTTGTATAAAGAGAGTGCAAATGTAGGCCATTCTAGCCATGCGTGGGTTCCATATGTATTATATGTTATATTTTGTAATTCTGTTTATGTTTTTTTTGTTTTTTGTTTTGTTTTTTTAACTAGTGTTTGCATGGGAGGCTTATGAGAAAGGAGCTGATGTCCATCTTCAGGCAGATCCCACCAAACTTGAACTTTTACACAAAGAATACAGAGTGAAGAAAGGTGACTTTGAGCAAGACAAGAAACTCTCGATTCTTGATAAGGTAGGGATTCAAACACCACAGGGGCCCTAGAAGCTGATGTTGGTAAACCCTTGTTTGCCAGGTTCAAGATTGAAAAGCTGAAAAAAATGTGCAGTGTACTGTGTAAAGGTAATGCTTATTAAAAGCTCTTATTTGTAAATGAATGGTCTCTGGGTTTTCTTACAAACTAAAGACATTAATTAAGGTTAGAATAACCTTGTACAGCAGAGCAAACAGCACCACATGAAAGTTTTGCTGAACGTATGGTCACTCTTGCCTTTTATTAACTCCAAATTTGAAAGGCATGCATAATTATGTAAGTCTTTTTAATGTTAAAAACTGACAACTTAGTCTTAAAATGTGAGCACTATTTTCCAGTCATATTCAGGTGAGGATGTCAAATGTTTGAGTTCAAAGCAGGGGTTTCAATCAAATTTTTAGCAGGAGGGCAACTGGTTTTACAGGTGACAATATTTTTTGAACCAAACTTCTTTATAAGAAAAACTTTCCTTTAGATGGTCAAACCAGGGAGGCAAAATCAACCTCACAGCTGGTCACTTTGTCCAGTGCCCAGCCCTTAATGAAACCCATGTCAAAGAATGATTATTCTTAAAAACCCTCAGTGTAGATTAAGTTGACATTGAATACTGTAGCATCAACATTTCAGTAATTAATGTGTTGTTTTTCTTTGCAGTATGGAGGTGAAGAACACTTGAATGCTCCACCCAAAGACTTGTTGCTAGCCCAGACTGTAAGTTATACAACCCCCTGCACAAAAGGTTTATTTCATTTGTACTGTTTACAGGGTCAAAGACGATAACTTAATCTCCTTTAAGTCAAGGCAAGTTTGGTAAATCATAGTTAAAAATTAAAACATTGAGAGGAAGTATTTAAACCTGTGCTTCTTGTTCTTGTCAGGAACATTATGTTGAATACTCAAGGACTGGAAAAGTTATTAAAGGTAGACAGAATTATTTTATTATTGTACACACACTGGGTCAGTCATTAGAAAACAGCCCCACAAGCGGGTACCGGTTTTTGTTTCACACCTGTATGTTTGAAAACTACAGTATGATCCTTAATGGAGCATCATGCTCCTTAGCCAATAATTATTGAGGATACCATGATCCCAGAGTTGGTTGGGAATGTTTTCAGCTGTTTTTCCATACCGTGCAGGGGTGGGGGTAGGGTGGGACAGGCAGCTGTCCAGAATTGTGAGTGTGACTGTGCTACTGTGCTACTGTGCTTGTAAAACCATAACCCTACCTCAAGATACAAGCTACAAAATTACTACAATTACTATAGTAATTAATAAATATCCTGTTGATTACAACAAAGAAAAGAAGTTGCTTTATTAAGTCAGAACTGGGTGTTCCCCTTCAAGACATTTAAAACATGAACACTTCTCAAGATCCTTTTTTTGACAATTTTTGCTTACTATAGAATGATGGCTCTTCATAATAATTATTATTAATATACTGTCAGTACAACTTGATTAGTGCTTCTACAGTGCAAAAAATGTAAATACTCTTAAGAGGAGCCTTCACTTCTTCATCATCAAAAAAAGACAAAAAGTGTCAAGTGTGCATGGTTGGAGTGTTATCACTGTAAATTATTCATTTTAAAGTTACATTAATTTTGCAGTTTTTGAGTGCATAATTAAAGTTATATAATTATTGCCTTGTTCTAAATTTACTGTAACTTTTAGGTCAAGACAAAGCTGTTGTAAAACCCAAATATGAGGAAGACGTGTACACAAACAATCATACGGTGAGAAACTGGATTTTAAAAAAGAAAGAGTTATTTTTTTCCAGTGAAACAATGTTATGTCTAATTGACTTTTAACACAGAACCAAATATATTGTTGGTGATATACTTACAAGTTATGTCAACTTTGAAGTCTTCTTCATCATGATCATCATATGAATGTTGACATTAATTTTCCTTTTTGTACATGTGTCAAATAGACATCCTTGGCCAGTCAGAATTATTTCCTCCCAGATAAGATTCATGACTTCCAATGCTTTCAAGGAAATGTTTTTAAGAGAATAAATGATCATTGTTTTTTTCCCTTAACATCATTTAGACTGAGTAATCTCCTAAACATTTTTACTCTTTTCCAGAGTGTGTGGGGATCATACTGGCAGGAAGGAAGCTGGGGTTATGCCTGTTGCCATTCCTTTGTGAGAAACTCATACTGTACAGGAGAGGCTGGTAAAGCAACCCCTGCCTCAAGGGTAGGTTTGAAACTTTCAGCTCACAGTTTTGGTTGATGGCCAAATTATCCCTCCTGTAGGATGGACCTGATAACAGAATCCAAATGAAACACCTGCCAGGGTGAAGGTCAAGTTAGGTGATGCAATTTGCAACTTGCAATATTGCAGCAAACATATGATTGCATGAATTCCTAGTTTGAAGACGTTTTACATGTAACACCCCATCTTGCAACCTACAGAATGTTATGTTGCAAGTTGCAAGAAAATTGCCACAGTGCAACACATTCATAAACTTACACTGTACATGTAGCACCTTTATGCAACTTGCAATGTTTTTCAGTTGTCATCAGTGTATCCCAAGAAATTGCTTCATATAACTTACATATGTAGGCTTTAGAAACTATTAGTCAGCTCGCAATAATTATTGAAGAGGGGCAGAGATTAACAGTACATTTAAGACAAATTAAATAAATTAAATAAAGTTGAAGTTAAATTCCATGCCCTTTCTCTCATATTATTTTTGTGTTCCCTGTACACAGAACATTCCACCTCTTACAAATGCAGCAAAGATGATCCAAGAAGCTGAAGAAAATGGAAAATCCTTACTTGAGGTTAGTTCTGATGTCACCATCTCCAGTGATGAAAGAGTCAACAAGATATCATGGGGCTAAATGTAATTTAGGCATAGTTAAACTTGAGTCAGTGCTGGTCAGCGTTTTTTTGTTTCACATGGCCTGGGGTAGTCTTAAGTCTTAATTAAGGAGGGGCTCCTTGTGACTTTTCCTCACAGGTGCTTGCTTGCAGCCTTTCGCAAAGGCTCCTTTGCTCACAGTTTGCTCACTAGCTGTTCGCTTGCTATCTTTTGCCCAGCCCACCCTTCCCTCTCTTCATTTGGGCTCATTAAGTCTTGGTTGGAATGTATTCCACTGGTGGTGGCCACTCACAGGGTTGCCATAGATTTCTCCTGTGGTAGAATGTTCCCTGGCTCTACCAACTTTAAGGCACCAGTGCCCAAGCTCATCTATTGATGATGAATTTAACTAGAGAAAAATGGATGACTGTTGTGTTTTTGGGAAAATCAGTAGGTGTATCCATCTCTTTGGGGGACAATTAGAGTGTACCTTAAGGGAAACCTGCTAGAAAATCTGTTTTCTGTTCACCTGCCCTGGTGTCCCTTGGTTGAAGACTTGGCGGGCCATTTGCCCACGGTAATGGTCACCATATTCCTTTTTCGTGGGGGTGGGGAGAGAACTTGGGGTGAATGTTAGCTCATTCTTTGTGGAAGAGTCATTATATTGTATGGGGAAATCGCAGCATGTCATTTGGGGAATGATCAGCACACTGTCCATCACCAAGGCAAATAGATGGCTTATTCCTTGGGGCTTATTTCTTCTAAAGCAATGAGGAGTGTAGGAGTGTTTGGGTTATCTATATTCAAATGTGGTTTTTACAATAAATGCAGAAATTCTAGCATGCTCGTTGGCAAAGTTTCATTGTCAGTAAGAAGACAGGCACATGAATTTAGTATATTTTCTGCCTTTTTGTAATAAATGACGTCAGTCTGCAGATCCACCCGGCTATTACCTCGTGGATCCACAGCTATTTAGACAATGCTAAATGACAAAATTCATGATCAATAGCATGACAGATGCATGAAAAACTGACGTCAATTTGTTAATCATAATTATGAGATGAACAATGACAGTTGCAGTTAATGAACGATAGTGCACCAGATGGTGTGCGTCAAACATAATGGCTTACATTCCTCGGTAAAGGTAAAGAATCCGATCCTACCGACGCGTTGGCCGACGTGTTGGCTGACGCGTCGGCCAACAGTCGGCCGACAGTCGACCGACGTGTCGGCCACTTTTTAACCTTATAACGTACAAGCTGCATTGGTGATGCGTCGGTGGCATGTCGGTGGCGTGTCGGTGACTCATTTGGACCTTATTGAACTATTGCAAGGCTAAACTCAAACCCCCTAACACATTTTGTCATTTACCTTTACCCATTCCTCAAAAGAGAAGCATGACTATGTACACCATCAAATGAACACAAATGTATTTTTTTTCTTGTGAAATTTTAGCTTCATCAGGAAAATCGTAAGAAAGGCAAGAAAAGGCAAAAGTCAATTGATGAAGAAGATGAAGAAGTCAGAAGGGAGAAGCTCAACAAGGTTTGATATATTTAATATATAGATTTAGCCAAGCTTAAATGCGGAGCTGATATTACAATAAATTAACTTGGCCTGCCTGTGATCCAGTCAAAACCAGTTCCTGGTCAGCAGTCAACTTCAAAAACATATGTCCTGGATGAGCTCTAAACCTGAATCTGCAATATGGTCATGTGATACTGCTCAGCGGATACCTTGATTTGACAGGTGCCAATTAGCTCTAACATGGATGTCCCATATCAAATACGTATGCTGTAAACCATGGCTGCGTGCCTCGGTCGACCCATTAGCTGGAGTATTTTTGCCATGTTGTGCAACATTGTTTCTCACTGTGGGGTGCTCACACTCGCCGCCGCTAGCCATGTTGACCAACGAAAAAGAGTTGCATGGTTTTCTATTTCTATGCAGGCATGTGGTTCTGTTCCCAAAGTTACCAGGCTCCACTTGGTGGACCTTTGGGCCACCGGAGCTCCGCTGATGGGAAAGACAACTAACTTAGTTTGTTTTGAACAAAATGTGTTAGGGGGTTTGAGTTGCAGTTAACCCATAGAAATAAAGAAATTAGGAATGTAGCATTCATAGCAAACACAAGGAAACTGCATGATAAACATAATCCATGAAATATTTTCACTCACACGCGATTAGTTTAAACACGTCACGTGATTAAATATTCCCCAGCTGAAACTGGGGAATATCCGAGAATATTCCGCAATTTTCAATACTGCATGCATTATGAAAAAGATCTGAAGAATAATAAACACAATAGCCTCCATTTGGGGTAAAAATATGCTCGCATAATTGTCCTTGGACATTATCTGTTCCTCGAAGCTTACAGTTTTCCTCGAGCTATGCTCTCGCAAAACTGTTCGCTTCTCGGAACAGATAATATTCGCGAACAAATATCCTAGCATATTTTTGCCCCAAGTGGAGGCTATTGTTTATTTAGACCACATAGAAGCACTTAACAGCTTTCATTTGAATGGTCATGCTCTAGGTTTTCGTCCACAGACTTGAAATTAAGAATCACCTTGTACAGCATAATAAGTAGTACTAAATGAAAACACTGCTCAATAGCGTTAATGTGAGCGGTCACACACCCAAGTTTAGATTGAGTGAGATAATGTTTTTGTTTAAGTCAAATAATATTAGTTTTGTCTTCTTTTCTATCAGGCATTAAGAAAAGAAGAGCGTAATCAACAAGAAGCAGACAAATTACTTTCGATGGATGAACGCAAAAGACCTTACAACTCCCATAAAGGTGACTATCACGAGGTTACCGAGGAGGACATGGAAGCCTATCGCATAAAACGACGCCAAGAGGATGATCCAATGAAAGACTTCCTTTAGTCTCATGTCATGTGAATGGCAACCAATGAGATTATTAATATAAAAGGCTGAAATCTGACCATTGGCATTAACCAAGTAAATTCTGGTTTGTCTTGCAATATTGCTCTAATGATGAACAGTATCTAAAGAACGGCGACAGAAAATACTTAGGGCATGAAAGACTAACTACATGTAGTGTACTTCATCTCAAAGGTGTCTGCAAATGGACTCAGAATGATATCTTGTATGTTTTTAGTATCTACACAGAAGAAATTATCGAGGACAACTTTTCTTCTACAGACATTTTACTTCAAACTGTTCTCTGGTAAGACATCATGCAAAGACGCTAAAGATTTTCCAAATGCCTGGATTTTCAAATGTGCCAATACACTATGGTAGCAAAACAATGATGCTAAAAGCCCATGGTTATTTTTCATTATTCTCAGGACTGATGAGGGAATGGTGTCTTGCATGTATATTTCTTAGCAAAATTATTAATTTGTTGCTTCAATTTGCAAACTGGCCAGCAGGTGAAGAGTCAATAAACGAAAATTGAGAAAACTATTGATGTCTTGACCGATGACTTGAATTAAAGAACGTAAGAATCAAACCAAATTTAACTTTATTCAACCTGTAATTACATGCCCTTTATCAATATCTGAGTAACGCAAGCTACAAAAACACTATTTAGTTCATTATTAATTTCAAAGTTTGACACAAAGATTCAAAATGAATTATTAGTTCTCATTTTTAGACAGAGCTCTAGTAAACATAAGCCTACTATTTGTATTTGTTATAATTAATCTGTAACACTGTTAATTAAATTAAAACTCAAAAGATAGCTTCCCAAGTTACTTTTAGTTATGCTATTAAATGTTCAAACTTTCAAGACCTGTATTTTTACCACCAAAAACTGGAAGGTCCTATTTGGTGAATTTCCATAAAGTTGTAAAATTATCCTCTTCTCAAAAAAGACAGACTTTCATAAAATAACAATGAATACTTAACCTTTAATTTCAAATATAATGTCAGCAACAACAATAAATATATTAGTTATTAAATATGCCTTAAACTGTATCCACTGCAGCAGTTATTCAACTACTTCAAAAAAACACAAAGATTTTTTTAACAGAATGCAATGTTGGAACTTTGTTCTTCATGGTACAATGTTCTTCCACAGCAGTTATCTACACTAACATCAAAAATTAATATGAATTAATATTAATACCTTTTATTCGGTGCTAGCCTTGGTTTCATGCAATGCTTACCCCAAAAGATAATGAAACTTCTTGATTTCCTGGCAAATTACAGTTGAAAAAGTAATGAGATTTCATAACAACCAAAATAAAATGTCATATGTACTCCCTTGCTGGTCTCTCAACCCTGTTCAAAAATACTCTGCCAAGTGTTTTGGACACTCCTCTCATTGTTTCAAAAAAATCCATGTTAAGGAAACAATCGAAACTGGTTGATAAAATTTCAAATCTGTTCAACAACTTTAAGCCACAACATCATTAATTTTGCTTTAAGTGATATTTAAACTAACAATTTATTGCTGGTACAAACTTTTGTACAGAAGTTGCAGAAAATCTGCAAAGCACCTACATTGTGTAACATTGTAATCTGCTATAAGAATGTTCTATTGTAATTTAATCAAAGATTTAAACCAACAATATTTATTGTACAAACTTGTAAGTTGCAGATCATCTGCAAAGCACCTTACATAATAATCTGCTTTGAGAATTTTCTACTGTATTCCAATCAATTCTGTTATTGGTGGAGCTTTAACCATAAGTTCATCATATTCCTTGTAAAATTTTCTCAGCTGACCAAGATATGTTGCCTCATTGTACGGCAGGCCATTGTTCTTGAGGTACCTGGAGACAACTGGTTTGATCTTCAAACACATGTTGTCAGACAGGCGCGGGAATAAATGATGTTCCACGTGGCAGCTGATGATAGAGTGACCAAAGGAGTAATCAAGAAGTGGATTTCTGGGAAGATTAAGAGCTGCTGACGCTAACTGGTAGAGTCGCTTCGGACGCTTTTTGACATCATACATCGGCAAGCCAATGTGTTGGAATATGTTCACATGGATATATGGAATGGCAAATACAGAACGAACTGTAAACATGCACAAGATGGTACCTAAGAACGACAAACCAGCAACATAGTGGAACATGCAGAAGTGCATGATGTACCCAGCTGATGTTACACAAAGGAGCCTAGCTATTGACAACCAACGTCCAGCTAGCAGAGATACACCAATTGGAGTGTTGAAAAGGGGTAAAAACAGTGGTGCAAAGAACAGGTATGTATTACGATCCAAGAAAGGTGCACGCCATGAGCTAGAGTCACCCAAGCCAATGACATTTGTGTAAGGATGGTGTACTTGGATGTGAATCTCATGGCTTGCTTCTTCTGTAAAACCTCCCCAGATCTCAACAAAGAACACAGTAAGAAGACGATTCCAGAATGGTGATGACCCTGCCAGTGCATTGTGGATAGCTGCATGTGCAAGCTTCACAGTAAACGTGGCATGTATGTAAGCAAACAAGACATAACCAATGACAAATAAGGGAATACTGTCGGATCCAATCAGGAGGTAACTGATCGGAAGGAGCGCAAAATTGGTGCACATGATAGCCAGGTCAATGCCGTAAAGGTCCCACCATGAAGATCGAGAGACCACATCTTTGACTAACGAGTTCAATTCAGTCATCGATGGCTTGTTTGGCAAGATGTCTTCGTCCTTCTTGTCATCGTCAAGTAAAAGATCATCAACAGCACCAGCCTTTCCATATGGAGGCATGACTCACATCTATAGGGACCCTACAGTCTGTACATTAATGATGCCAGATATCTAAAAAACATTTTAAAAAAATGTGCTTTTAGTCACCTTCTATCAAGCAACCTTCACTATTAAAGAGTTTTGCTCACTTTTAACAGACTAAAATAATTTTGATCCTAAAGCTTTAACCCTTTCCCCCTAAGGCGAATGGCACTTTTTTTCCCAATTCGGCAAATAAAGACACTCTGCCTGTGTAGGATATACCATTTGAAAGCCACTGAGCAGCTTATTTGAGAATTGACATCAGCAGCTATGAAGGAAGTAGACATTTTGAGAGGAATTGCTTTAAAGTGCGAAAATGAACGACTTCAAAGATGTATCAACCTTATACTATATTAGGTACATGTATAGGCCTAAACTATAGCTTATTTAGCAGCTCTTAGTGCATAGCTGGATATGAAACAAGTCTTGCATTCCATTTACATCCCTAAAAAGGAACTAAAAACTTGTGGGGGTGGTCAACCATGTCTTAGATAGGAGGGGGTCACAATTTTATGACTTCAATGAGCAGATCTTTACAAGACAAGTTTCGTGGCAAAAATTTCTAGAAATCTATCAAACACTCACAAGGTTATGACATTGTGTGCCAATTGGTACTCTTGGGGAGTAAAGGGTTAAGCCTGATTGGCCCGTTTGTTTTCAGTTCACAATGCACATGACTTGGGGAAGGCAGTAACTCCTCCAAGAAAATGACTGGGGTGCTTGTTGGAAATTGTTAAAACAAAGCCTCACCAGAACCCATTTTGGGGGGCATAGCACACATCCATTTTCACAGAGTACCGATGCGACCTATAATGTCATTCTGTGGGTCCCCTACGTATCAACTGTCTAAGTACTTGGCGAGCATACTGCAACCCCTTATTGACAAATCAAGACGCAAACTACAATCTACGGAGAACTTTATTGACGCTATTAAGACAGTACAGATACCTGACGACTACAAACTTGTGTCTTTTGATGTGAAATCACTGTTCACCAGTATTCCACTGCAATTGGCATTAGAGTGTACCGAGACCGCTATACAACAATCTACTGTTAAACTACCGTTACCGACAGAAGACATCATGGACTTACTGAACCTTTGCCTTACATAGACTTACTTTCAGTACAACGGTAAACACTACAAACAGTTGCATGGAACAGCCATGGGGTCGCCTGTTTCTGTTATCGTTGAAGAAATTGTGATGCAACACTTGGAGGAACGCACCCTTTCAACTTGCCGACAAACGATACCGCTTTGGTTACGCTACGTTGACGACACCTTTACCGCCGTTCACAAAGACGAAATTGACGATTTCACGACCACCTAAACGAACAGAACGCCGACATCCAGTTTACTAAAGAGATCGAAGAAAATGGAAAACTTCCTTTTCTAGACTGTTTGGTAAGCCGCGACAACAACGAACTACGAACGACAGTGTACAGAAAACCGACGCATACCGACAGATTACTTGACCAATCATCCTACAACCCGACTTCACACAAAGCCACGACTATAAAGACTTTGACGAGACGAGCGCAACTAGTTTGTGACACACCGGACAGCTTACGTGACGAAAACAGATACCTTGAACGTGTTTTTCACAAAAACAACTACAACGCTGACTTTATTCGACGAAACATTTACCGACCAACTGAAGCTGACGCTACGAACAGGAACCCTACACCTGTTACTACAGTGACTATACCTTACATTAAGGGCACTTCTGAGACCATCTCACGGATCCTACAGCCCTACAACATTCGTGTAGCCCACAAACCTACAACTACGTTACGACACTTACTGACCAACGTGAAAGACAGAGACGAACCCAGCCACAGACAGGGCGCATATCAGTTTACAAGATCAAATGCTCCGACCGCCAGGCTTCCTACATTGGTGAGACTGGCAGAAACCTTAACACGAGACTGACTGAACGCAAACGAGCCACGAGAAATGGTGATGCCAACAATCACATTGCTGTACATCATCAACTGACAAACCACAACATTGACTGGGACTCTGCTCAGTGCTTAACCTACAGTACAAACTATTTTCAACGACTGACTCTGGAAAGTTGGTACACTAACCTAGAACAAACGCCTCTTAACAGATGTCAACAACTACCGGCTATCCATGACTATCCATGACTATCCATGACGGAAACGAAACCGACAAACGGACTTCTAACAGACCGACTTAACAATACACGGACCGAAAACCTACCTATTTGACTAACAATAGACGGATCGAAACCCACCAATGACTGATGACAAACTTTACACGAGTCTTTCAGCCAATACCATCATGGCCATACTGACCAATCACGTTCAAAGGACCAGACTTTTAAGTTTTAAAAAACATCATCGACTGACAAACACTATTCACTTGACCCTGAAGATGACTTCCGCTCAGGTTGTCAAAACGTCAGTCACCAACAACAGTTCTTTTCAGAACTACCTTCACCCGGACGATCACACTATACGAACTACTGATACTCCTGGGTTCAAACCATTTACTATGTTACAGAGTACCAACTCTAAAACAACAAATAAGCTGTCACTGACAATCTGTAAAATCTCTAACATCAGCCATTTTAAATTTCAGCCTTCTAAGCAGTACCAGGTGCTCATGGGAAAGCCCTCACCACCCCCTTTCCCTCACCCAAGGCATAAAGGCCCTTCTGCAAAATGATCTTAACCTAATAAAGGTGCTCTTGAAAGACTAGACAATGATTCAATTATTACTGTATTACTAATTATTATTTTTGCATCTTCTCTTAATTTTCTTGTTGCACAAGTTGCAAGAAGCATTTCCATCACGTAACATAATTAAACTGAGGTGAAGATGCCTTGCAACATTTTTGTTGCATTAAAATTAGAGCAGCTGTTTATTGCAGTTATCAGCCGTTTGATGTACAAACATTAATCCGTTCACCTCATTTGCTTGCCTTTTTAAACAAAATGAATATTTGACCGCAGACTCAACTGTAATAACAGCTTTTGAGTTCTACTTTTTGCACCAATGATGATGGCAACCCTGAAACAAAATTAGGCCAAATACTGTAGTCCGGTAAACTTGAAGACTGAAGCAACCTG
Organism: Orbicella faveolata; assembly: GCF_042242905.1. Taxonomy (NCBI): domain Eukaryota; kingdom Metazoa; phylum Cnidaria; class Anthozoa; order Scleractinia; family Merulinidae; genus Orbicella; species Orbicella faveolata. The sequence continues at coordinate 5,813,690 of NW_028301536.1, read as the reverse complement.
TTAAGAATTGTTATTATTATTTGTGATAAAGAAAATTAGCATTTCAAATTGTTCAATATTAAATTATAAATGGTAACCTGTTACCCATTTTGTATGCGAAAACTTAGTCGTCCAGGTACATGTTGAATATGAATACATGCTTAGATTAGAGTTCCAAATTTGACTAGATTAATTTGTTCATGCTTTTTGTAAATCATCCTGTAGAACTCTGAATACAAGCTGCCAAAATTAGTTTGAATGTAAATTTCAGTCTAGAAAACAGTTTCAACAATTTTCGACTTGATTAACAGGGGATAAACTGTCACTATAACTTATGCCTTATGCGTGCCAAGAGAAAATTTCTCTTGGCATGCCAAGGCACAACAAGGACACTGGATGACTTTCACCAAGCTTGCGTACATCATTTTCAATTTATTGCCCACTAGGTCGATACATTTAAACAATACTATTTGTTTAGGTCTGTTGTGGATATTACCGTAAAATTTCAATATTTATTTCACAGGTATAGGCTTGAAATGTTGCATAAGTTTTCAACATATAGATCTGCAGTTTGCAACCTTACGAAAAGGACCCCACAAAAAAACTACAATTTTAATGTTTTTTGGTTTTTTTGTTTTTTTATTTAAAATACTGCATGATAATTCTCGTTCAGTAACACACAGATTTCCACTGATTTTTAGCCGCTAAAGAGCTGGCCATATCCTATTTTGTGAATGTATTTGTTCAGCCAAATATCTCTAGTTAATAAAATTCTTTCACACTTTGACGCTGCAGGGTAGGTTGTATGGCATTTGCAGACTGCAGACAACATTTTCAGCCTACATAGCGCTACAGTTAGTCCAAATATCTCTCAGGTTAGCCTTAGTAGCGCTGAGGTTAATCGGGTTACGGTTAGCTCTCGGTAATGGATACGGGAATACGATATTGGCTAAAAGGTCTGCAGTCTGCAATGATGCAAACCAGATCGTACACGTATTTCTCGACGCTTGACCATACTTTGTTGCAGGAGCTTGTCTTATATTCGGTTAAGCATATTAGCAGCGTGGTTATAACGCCCAAAGAAATACGATATAAACTTACCTGCAAACCCTTGGAGGAAAATCGGCAAGGTATTCGCACACAAGACTCAAAGCTTTCCTCTGTGCTTGGTTTGTTTTGATTTTGTAATCGGTTCAAAGTTCATTTTTAACCGCGCGGGACTGTGACGGAGGAGATGTTTCATTGGGCATACATGAAGACCTGGTGGAGCGGTGGCAAATCTGAAACATGCCTGTCTGTGTGTTGTGTGAAGGAGAAAGTTTTGATTGTACAGACGGACTTTATTATTGTCAGAGCTGCGGAACACAGTCCCAGGTAAGTCATCGTGTTAACCGCTATTGAGGTCTCGGTTTTTTTCCAATTTTCAGAGGCCCATGGGTCAATCTTTGCATACGGTACTTGTTTTTGTTTGGTGTCTGATTTTAGGACGTCAGAGATGAACAAGTCGCTGCAGAGGATGTAGAGGTGAATGTCCGTTTGCAGGTAGCACAACAGAGAAAACGAGGACCACCGAAACAATTCTGTAAGTTACTGAAACTTTGGTTCATTGGTGTAAACCAAATTTCTTGGAAAACTATAAATGGAAAGTTTAATGCCAGTGCAGTTGAACCAACAATCCCCAGCAAACTTTAAACCCAACTCACATCGAAACCCCAATGTAATTATAATGTAATAGTGCAGGCACTGCTCGGAAATAATAGTAGTTAACACCCTGGTTAATGTCAGTTTGGTAGATAGACAATAAGAGAAAGGTGAAGCAGTCGATAACAAAAGCTGGCCAACAGGAAACTTTGTGCGGGTACTTTTAATTAAGCCATATTATGGTATAACTAATTTCAAATGTGGCAAATGTCCTGAATTTCATTTCAAATGTATGAAGTATGTATGGCAAGAATAAGTTATTGATTGCATTACAGTGAAACCTGTATTAAGCGGACCCCATATTACAGACAGTGCCTACTTTTGTTAGTGCGCACACGTTCTGCACATCACCCAAGGCATGGTTTAAGTGTCACGCACGCGCTGGGTTGACAATGACACAATCAACTACGCAACCAAGTACACAACTAAAATGAAAGCCAAATTTTCCAACTGTGACCAAATCAAGTTTAATGAACCTGTACTTAAACCAGGAACACCAGAATAGCAGCATATTGCTAACCACTAACTGTGAACGTCTTCCAGCTGAAAAAATGGCTGTTATCTTTTGAAAATTATACTGAAATCCACTTGTAAATATGTACCTGCATATGGCACAGTGCGCGCGCAAAACAAGTGCGAGATACGCAAATGTTTTACTTACTGGGAAGGTAACAGGAAAAAATGTAACGGGCACTGTAAAAGTACTTTTCAAAAAAGATCAATGACTTTAAAAAGCAGGTTGTTACCCCTACATTTTATGTTATGAAATGGAAGTGGCAAGCCTATTCAACACGTGATTAGTTTCTGGTTGTGAGTAAAAGGTATTTAGACTGTAGTTAGCTGAACCAGAGGAAGGCTGTTAGAGATGCTAAAAGTGCTGTTGCAACAATTTTGTTATTAAAAACATACCAAAAATGGTTTTTATGTTACCATTTGTCATTTAGTTTTAAGATCTTTATAAATGTGTTTGCTTTTCTTTATGTAAAGGCAAATTCTAAGGAAATCTGTGAGGAATATTTATTTCTTCTTTTTTCAGAAAAATGCTGATGTCAGCATTTTTATTGAGATTCAAGGCTAATTATCTCAAAAAAATGCGTGGCTACCCCAATTTTTCTTTGTTGATTCCAATAGCCCTTGCAAAGATCTGCTTCTTCATGTGGTCCTAACCTGGCGTAAAAACCTTGTCTATATTTAGTAGGCACCGTCGTTAAGGGGACACCCTCTATTAAGTGGACACCAGCTGAAGTCCCAAAATTTTCTTCCCACATTTATCCTAAAATAAATCTGCATTCAGTGGGCACCTCTGTTCAGCACACAAAGACACCAATATTAAGCCATTTTGTTGCACAAAACCTGCAATAAGCGGACACTTCAAGGCTTTCTACTCCTTCTAAAGGCTCAGCTGAGACTCCTTTAACAATGTTCAGCAATGTTGTTCTAAAGCTAAGTGATAATTTCAGATTGATGCATTGATTGACTGGACATTGTACTATGCTACATGTAGTCTTTGATCTTACACTTGGTTACACTGTGTTACAATTAAGTTAATAATTAACTATTATTGCACAACACTTTTTAGAGCGGACACCCTGTATTAAGTGGACACTAGTGAGGGTACCAAGGGTGTCCACTTAATGAAGGTTTCACTGTAATACTATTCAAGACCTAAATTATATAATTAATTTACAATAAGTTAATGAGATAGTTTATTGAATATTTTGATAATTAATTCAATATTTAGATAACTACAGTCAAACTTCGATTATCCAGACTCATTGGGACTAGACAAAATACAGTGTAGTCCAGATAATCAAGGGTCGGGATAATAAAAAATATGAATATTAATGAAGAACTGTTTAAATAAAGCAACATTTAATCATGAAAAAACACTTTAACAAATCGTGTGGAAAACTATATGGTCCACTGTATATCTTGAACCACTTCACCCTGAGCCAATCAGAACTCATTCAAGTATTTTCCATTAGTTATGATGCGTGTGAGTGCTGCTTTTGCTCTTTAAAAGTGAAACAAACTCACTTTTGACTGCACTTTTGAATGCTTTAGTTGTAAAAAGAATTTTGCTATGGATCTTGATCATGACTAATAAATATTCATGACAAAATTGGGACTAGAAAAAAGTCCGGATAATCAAGAAATCCAGATAATCGAGGTATGGATAATCGAGGTTCGACTGTAACTGATAAATTAGATTTTTACATGGTTGAGAACAGTTTTATTTTCTCAATGCAAATTTAACAGTTGGAGACAAAGGCAAGCCATGGTTTATGTATGAAGCATTTCAGTTTATCATCAAAGCTCAAGTCGAATATCTCATCAACCTTGGAGTTGACCCAGCGTTGAAGGTATCTCATTCTTCAGTGGCTACCACATTTTGCAGTGTGGGTTGTGCTTTAAGGATACAAATGTAATGATAGGTTCATTGTTAAATGTTAGCGTATCAGATTCTGAACGGAAAAGTCTCTGGCCAAGTTTATTGTGTTGTTTTTGAACAACACTCTTTTAATTGTACATTATCTCTCTTTAATCTAGGAGTGATGGAGTTGATTTTGCTTCAGTATAGAGTAATAATTTACACTTGCTTTGTTTTTGATTTACTACCCTTACTGATCGAGTTGGCACTTAGAAAACTCGGGCTAACTTCTCATTCAGTCAGAAGTTAAACCAAGACCAATGGTGACTCACTCCCATATGTTTTCCCAAGCTTGCTGCCAGCAACATGTACATGTATACATGTATTTGCTCCATGTTTTCATTGGTTTGTGGGGTTGTCTGTGTCCTTTGCGATTGGCCAGAGTAGTTACTTTGATTGGTTTCATGACACTCAGTTGAAAACTGTTTCTATCCAGTGAGTACAGTTAACCCTGTGATGGAAGACTTGCATCCCATCCAGGGGGGAGTAGAAATACTCTGACTTAGTTGCTTCATGTCTCAGAAAGTGGGATTAGCTGTGGTGGTATCTGGGACCACTTAGCCTGTTATGGAATTTTCTCACTAGACCTATATGCTTGCTCATAATGTGCTCTTTCAAAACTATTTGTGTCTTTAGGATGTTGTTTTCAAGCTGTGGTACAAGTACTTACAGGTGACAGGCACTGCCTTTACAGGTTCTCGTGAAGGTACTCTGCCGACTAAAGGATCTATTTTCTACTGTCGTGATGCCGAGCTGTTGGGCGTAAATAAAAGAAAGAAGAGTGGTAAAAAAAATAAGGTGGATGATGATGATGAAAACGATGATGAACTAGAACTATGCTCACATTTCAGTGATGAGGAATTTTATGAAGGTATTATCACGTTTTTATGATCATACCTTATAATATTTAGTGAGTCATCCATGCATGTGAATGGCAGGTTATCTGATAACAGCTTAAAATATTAATTCAATGAAAAAAATCCTGATAAAGTAATTTGCCTGGGAGCCTTTGCATTTTTTCTGTATTAGTCACATGACCATGGGCGTGGTCTGATGGCATCATCACTAGTGTCACTGACCCTGAAAAGGTTAAAACATGAAATAACTCTGAACTAAGTAAAAATGATGAGGTTATATGAGAATAAATTTTCCTTAGCAACAGCTCAAAAAGATCAGTTAATGGGCCCTCAAGAATTACAATTGCCTAAAATAGTACCTGGAAATGTGCAGCTACCATTTGCTTGTAGCTCACTGAAGATTTAGCACCATAATCACAGATGGGTGCGTTGGCAAATGCAAAAGTTCTCAAAACATTTTAGGTAAGAGGGGGGTGGGGCATGGGGTGTGAGAGTGTGGGAAGGACAAAAAAAAAATCACCCTCTAGATGTTCTAGTTTTATAACTTGTATTCATGTTAAATGTTTCTGCATTTCTGCGTGTAACATATTGATTTCTTCATGTAACACATTGTCAGTAGTAGTAATTGGATCAAGTGGAGTATACTGCATTAAGGAGTAATTGCAATTTCAAAATCGGACAGGTGCGAAGTGCGAGGCCAATTTGAAATTATGAGCACAATAGTACTCCCTGAATTGTATGACATGATGTCCAATTACTAATTAACCGTATATATGTTGTGGTTTAATTTTTTTTTAGTTTAAATTTTTGAAACTAGTATAAATTTTTCAGACTGGGTTGAATATTTTTGCAAACCAGATAGAAATTTTCAAACCAGTTTATTTATCAACCATCTAAAAAGGGAAAATATCTCTTTACTTCTACACTGTATCCTCCTCTATCCTATTCTCACTGGGTTCCTCCCGATTTATTGTATCTCCCAGCTACCCTACCCCCTCCCCCCCCCAAATCCCCATTAAGCGTGAATACTAATTAACAGCAGGTCTTACCTTTTTTTTCTTTTTATCTCATATTCACGGGGATTTGAACCGCCGACCTCTAGATCTGCTTCCCACTGTCATTACCACTTGACCACAAAAGCATCACCATTCCAATTAAGTGATAAGCTCATCATTCCAATTAAGTGCTTGTTTGAAAATTAAACTGGTTTGAAAATTTCAACCAAGTTTGAAAAATATGAATCAGTTTGAAAAATTTAAAAATTTAAAAATTTAAACGAAAATAAATTTAAACCATAACATCTATAACAAAGTTCGGAATTAAAACTGTCTTTTGAGAACTTCTTTAAACAGGAATGCCTGATGGCACTTTTCATAAGTTTTGAAAATTTTAGGAAACATTGCTTAGGAAGCCATTAAGGCATTCATACATGTAATTGGAGTGCAAATCACATGGGTGTCTAATTACAAAAAGTTCAAATTGGATACCTGTAATTGGACACCCACATGATTGCCTGCCAATTATGTGACAAGTAGGCATGCAGAGAACCAATCATGATCGAGAATTTTGTTATAGGTACAATTAGTAGTAGTTAAGAAACCAAGGTAGCTTGTGTAATGACCAAGTACTTCAGGTTTTTAACCAGTTTTTTAACCGTCCTGCTTTTTGTTATCAGATGATGACCCTTTGAATGTTCCATCAAAAGATAACAGTGATGCTGATGACATAAATCGTGGTGATGACTGGACTGCATTTTCTGAGAAAAACCATAAAACAACTGAAGACATTCCTGCGAGTGAAGACAGCTCAGATAGCAGTGAAGATGAATTTGTCGGTTCACTGACATTAAATCAACCCAAGGGAACGAAGGTTGAGAGTGGTCACGTAACTCTTCAGACCACACTGGCATTCTGTTATCTTGGCTTACTTTGGATAAATGAACCAGTTTTTGTCAGTGACCTGTTGAGGTAGGTGTGCAAGCGCAGTAGTTTGTACATGTAGGACAAACTTTGCTGCAGGTATTGTAGGTAACAACTTGAATTCCAGTTTGCCCTTAGGACAAGCACTGTATCTCTCAAGTATTGCTTGTCCTGGGTAACACTTAAATTGCTCTTCTAATGATTAGGTGGCAGATGACTTGTCTGATCCCTTGCCCATCAGGCAAGTGAGAATGAAAAGGTACTTGCCCTGAAGGAGAATCTACTTGTCCCAGATGACCGCACCTCACTTTTTTTGAGCCCTGTAACACCTTGTATATTGATATTGACTTTGTAAAACAACAGAATGATACAATTACAGTTCCAGAGGGTGTTGTCTTACAAAAGGCAGTTATACCAACCAATCATGGTGCCTGAAATCGAGCATTGTTATTGGTTTACTCTTTGATGTCTCCTTGTGACTCCAGCAATCTAATTTCTACTTGCAAACGAGTGTTTGACCGCATTTCCAAACACCTCAAAGTTTATCAAGAATCAACTCTCTTCTTGGTGTTTGGACATGTGGTAAAACACAGTCTCAAGTGTTTTACGTGTATATATTACTAGATCGTATCGCTCTGTACTTCTGATTATGACTCCATCTCTGACTTTGACTCTATTGCTAGTGAAAACCAACCCTTGGCAATACTCTACTCATTGAGTACTGGCAAAGTGTTTTCCAGGAATACAACACAGGCTTGAATGTTGCCTTCCAATGCACCAATGCACTGTAATTTGTAACACTTTGTACAGCCCATCCAAACACACTCAGTGAGTATGTGGGTATTTTTATTCCAGGTGGGCAAAACAGGGTCAGCTTCCATACTTCCAGGCAACCAGACATATTCCTCAACACATGAAGTTTGGAAGTGGAGATTTCAGTTGCTTGTGTCCCCTAAGGTTAGTATTTATATTATAGGTCGGATAAAGATGAAAGTTTGTTTTGTTTCCAGTTCTTGGAATCAGATTAACTAGCTGGCTTTTCAGTGCTAAGACTTTGTCGTATTCCTGTACACATTCACCAGTAGTCACTTATAGTCGTGGGTTTGCATAGCCCAAAATTTGGATTGTCTCCCATGTTTTGTTTTTCTCTCCACCTTTTCGCATTTTTCTATACCTCTCAATTACGGTAATGATTACATTTAAACAAGACTACATACAAATTTGGTCTTATCATCAACTGGTACGGTTAAATTACTTTCCATTCTCCTTTATTTATCATTCACTCAACTATTTGTTTGTATCTTGTTTCATGTGTGTGTGTGTGTGTTTTTTTTTTCTTTTTTTCTTCTCTTTGATTCCTAGTTTAAGCTTTTTTTGCTATCCTCTCAGCTTGTTTAGTTTTCTTAGTATTCTGTAGTGAGTAGTTTTTTTTGTTACATTATTTAATTGTTTTTATTCTGTTTTTTTTTTCTCTTTTTTTCTAAATCTGGCAAAAAAAATGGTTGGTTGTTGTTGTTGTTGTATTTAGCACCTCGCTCGCTGATTTACTTGTGTAGCTCAAGGGAGGATGCGTATTTCTTTTTGAACTTGTTCTTCTGAATGTGTTATGTACAATACTTAAACGAAAAACAACCTCGGATACTTTAACTTAAGAACTGTAGCAATAGGGGCTCTGATAGTGGTAACCTTCAATATTAGATTTTGATGAGAAGCAGACTTCGCAATTCATTCGTCTACTACGTGTCGTGCATGTCACTTTTGTTATAGGGATGCTTATTGGTAGAAGAGGGTGCTTATTGAAATATTAGGGGCATTTAATTAGAAGGGGTCACTAACAGTTGCATTAGCGTAAGGACGCTTATTAAAGAAAAGACCACACTCAATGGGGAGCGAAAGGGGGTCCTTATTGGAAGGAGAGCGCTAAATCGAATCATTGTGGTTCATCCCTTATACTTGGTCTAATAATTTTCTTTTCAGTGTACCCCCTGTATCAAAGATTCTTACACTGGCAAAGCAGATTTCCAGATTACTGCAGCTTCCGCAATTTCCAGAACCCAAGTGGTCCACGTACACTGCGCGTTTTATCATAGATCTGCATCTCCCAGGTAATAACGGCAATATGGGGTAGCAAGGGACTGTGAACTAAGAGAACACGTACCCCATACATGGGCCTCTTCCAGTGACAATCTTTTTCAATCTAATTTTAGCGCATGGTCATAGTGCGAGGCTGTTTTAGGAAAGATACCTGATTGGTCAATTTATATGGCGTAATTTCATCAAAGGTGTGGTTCAATAGTTGATCAAATATCAAAAAAAAACACTTGCACCTGGATTTTCGGAGCGCAATTCGTAAGGAAAGGAGAAGAAAATTTTAATTGTCCGGCGCATTGAACGAGCGTTCAAAAGAGATCTTTGACGCTTTAATGCGGAGAAAATGACTCTTTTTCGAGGTAAACATCGGATAAGCACCTAGAAGATAATTTTCCTGCCCTCTCTGGTTCCAAACGGTGCAATGCTTAGTGTCGGAGAATCAGCTCTTTTCGCCAAACTCTGGTAAATATTGCACGGCACTTTCGAATTTAAATATGCAAAAATTTGCACCGGTATTTTTGGAGCGAAAGTTCTTACAAACAGGAAACAAATATTGAAGCTGTTTTGCGCTTTGAGAAACCTTTCGCTTCATTCCGTTCAATACTTTACTAGAAACGACTTTCGAGCGAGTTAGAATGCAAGTCTTGGCGCTTTGTGTTAATCATTCATGCAGGGGAATGATACGACTTCTATTTTAACTTCGGAGAAGCACGTATAAGATCATTTTCCTGCCCAGCGTTTTGAAAATGCTTTCCGATCTGAATGCAAACTGTGCGGTAGCTCAAAACAAACTGATTGTTTCTCTTAATCCGTTAGATTTTCAATTTCGGATTTACATCATGGGACCGAGACTAAAAATAACTTCGATAGCGTGACGCGAAACTTAAAATAGATTGAAAAAGATTATGATGAGGTTCGAGGTTGTGTTCTCTTAGATCATAGTCTCTTGGTGGTAGTGATGAGGGGTGGGGGGGGCGGGGGGGTGGACGTGATTTGGTGTTGATTTCTTTGACCCAGGAGTGGAGCTATGTAAACATTTCGCTGGTAGCTGCAAGATAAGGTTGCAATATTTTGATAATTTCCGATACTTTACCAGAACTAGTACTAGCCATCTTGATAGATAACTACAGTGTATTAGCTGGGACACTGCATGTTCCTATGTTTGCGATTCTTACATCGCCCTCGATCTTAAATTTAAAACACTTTCTCTTGTCACAAGTTGCTTATAGCCATATTGAAAGAGGGATGAAAGAAAATTGTGCAAAAATTATGCTGTGTCCCCTAAACGTCGCGATCGCGGATAAATTTTCTCGCAACGTTTGTTCAAATTGTGTTCACCCCCCTACCTATTCTAACACCGATATAACCCTATATGCCTTATAATGAGCTGCCCCCTTGCCGTCAGAGGAATGGGCGAGAAACAACTTCGAGCACCCAGAATATTGAACAATTGCTGATGATTTTCTTTTGTCTTTTTAATACCAGGTTTTCTGCATGGTGTTGTTCGTAAACTGACAGAGAAGGTTAAAATCCACATGATAATCCATCCAACTTCAGACAAGCGGTCGTGGTCTTCCATTCCTAACTTTGAAGCTGGCGCCATGGCCTTCATTGTGGTTGCTTTAAAACTCTACTATGGACTTGACGATAGAACCGAAAGGTAACAACTTGAGGCTGGTTTTTACTAGCGTATAAGCACAAGTATATATAAACGATAGCCTTCGTTTGGCGCGAAAATATTCTCGGATATTTGTCCGCGGACATTACCTGTTTCGAGAAACGAACAGTTTTCCGCGAGGGTAGCTGGAGGAAAACTGTGAGCTTCGAGGAACAGATAAAGTCCAAGGGCAAATATCCAAGGATATTTTCGCGCCAAGTGGAGTCTATTCAGTAGCGTTTATTATCCTTCAAATATTTTTCACAACACGCGCAGTTTTGAAAATTGGGGAATATCACTCCCCAGTTTTAGCTTGGGGATATTCAGTCACGTGACACGTTTAGACCAAACGCGCGCAGGCGAAAATATTTGATGGATTGCAATAAGAACTATATGTAGTGCTGCTAAGTAGCACATTTTGTGAGGAACTTTTCCCAACAAAAGGTGCTAATCTTACTGTGTCTGTGTATGTCGGCTTATGCTTGTCCTTATACGATAGTGAAAAAAACCAGCCCCTAAACTCAACAATCAACCAGTACATTTAATGCTTTGTCGGAAAGAAATTGAAATCAAGCTTAACTGATTTCTGTGCTCAGATCTGATTGGAATTCAGAGAACTGTTAGTTGTCGACCAAACCGTCCGCCAGTTTCGGATAAGCAGTACTTTAGACTTCGTTTAGGTTTACCGGTTTGACCAGATTTTAACCAGATTTGTCATATTCCAGTTAGACCAGTTTCGGTTTAAACTAGTTTGATCGGTTTTGAATCTCCGATGTTACGATTTTTGGACCGTTTTTGAATTAAAGTGGGTTTTTCTTTTGGATTTTTTTTGCAACGTTTATCCGAAGGACGTATTAAGGAAGGCGAATAACAGAACCATTTTTCAATAGTTCAGCACTTTTTTTTTTATTTGAGGCTTGTACAAGGGTAACAAGGGTAATTTTACCCTAACACATTGCTTCAAGTTTCGGCGACGCTGACAAATCAGATTACGGCGAACGGTTTTCATTGCGCTAGTCACTAAGCAACAAGAGGTACGTGCACCCTTAAAACATCACCCTTAAGACAACATTCCAAAACTTGCGAGTTCTCGCGCCATTTTCCTTTTTACTTTCTTTGATTTGGTTGTAAGTGAGAAACGCGCCGAATTGTGATCTTGCTCTTACTTTGTAAATCCTAACCCGTAGGGAGCAAGAAAAATTGGCCACGCCCACAGAATCAGGTCCCACTAGGACCTCTCATGACACCATTCCTCTGTTCACTGATTGGCTGAAAAGCTGGAAGCATTGCGAGGCTAAGAAGTTCGAAAATGGCGTGCCTTGGACAGACGAGCAGTTTAGACTTGTTCAAGATCCCACGGCTTATTCTGCCTTTTGTAAATCGGACATCTTTGGCTCGTGGGAACCCGCTGACCGGGTTTACACTGGAAGCCAGCATAAAAACTTACGTGCAAACCGTATTACAAACGAGGAAAGCCAGGAAAAATACGCGCAACTCTTTAAGAGTCTTATGACCAGTGAACGAGAGGAGGAGTTCAATAACACGGCCACGCCCAAAGTCACAAGCTTCCCCGCCACGTGCGAGCACGTGGCTGACGCTGATAATGGACCAGCTCCCTGTTTCGACAGAACACACTCTCGCGGAATTCAAACAGAGAAGATCTTTGGAGATCCTCTCCGAAAGGACAATGATTTGAGGTACATCAAGTACTCGGCGAATTGTGCCGATCAGAACTCATTTCACAGCTCGTATGAAACGTTGCTGACCATTTTGGCGGATCGCATTGAGATGAATCCAATGGACTTACAAACTACAGTCAACAAGCTTGAGAACGCTTTATTTTTGGGGCACCGTCTTAAAGGAGTCTTCTAATATATAATTACTTTATATAGAACAGGTTTTCACAGAGCCGGGTCTTTTGATGATAACAGTCCCTGGTTGCTACACGCACAATTTTTCAAAATTCCCTGACTTTTCCTGATAAAAGTAAAATTTCCCTGACCAAATACACACAAAATGTCAAACAGTGAGATATAATAGCGGCTTCTAGCCTCATTTCACAGCCGTCCTTTCCACTTTTTCATTAAGACTGATAAGTTTTCAACAAATTTTCCTTCTTCATCAAGTAAAAATATCATTGAGATTACAGTGACCCCAAATGTTTCTTCCAACCTTCAATGATATTAAATCGGCCGTGTTAAATTATTTCAATTTTCCCGACTTTTCCCTGACCTTGAAGAATTTTTTTCCCTGACCATTTTCTGACCTGTGGCAATCCTGACAGTGAACTGGCAGCCCCTAAACCTTGCCTCATTCTTTAGCCGTGGGCAAGGTTGGTGGTTCGTTTCCTACGGTTAGTAAAAAAGCCAGTCATTAGAGTGTAAACTCAACGGGAATTAGAGAACACAAGAAGTGTTTCTTTTACGAAACGCCTGCCTGAGCGCGTTCTTAAATTTTTCAAGTGTTCTTTTTAAAACCGGAGTGTCTTCCGGCAATCTAATGCCTGGATTTGACTTTTTTGTAATGACGCTCATACAACGATTTATCGCACACGAAACGTTAAAGCACGGTTTTGTTTGTCTTATCTCCTCTGATAACACATTTAATGTACGCAGAATCTAATCCGTAGTACAACAGCGCATAGAAATCAAGTAATAATAAACACACATTCTTTCAAACATAGATAGTTTATTCAGAAACTATTCACAGTTAAAATATACTACATGTTATAATTACTGTATATACATTGTAGAGATTTGCATGTCTTTGTGCCTGACTTTCTGAAAAGCTCCTTGGAAATAAAGGATTCTCTAACAATGAAAGAAAGCGATCTATTCCACTTTATTCTTGTATACTTTTAACTAAACTTGCTCAGTAAATCCAATGAATTGGCCCGTAATAAAACAAATTTGGCGAATTCATGAAAGGTATCTATTATTGATCTAATAAACGGTTTATTAGATCAATAATAGATCAGTTTCATAATTTGCAGATATTGTATAATAGTTTGTAATAACTTAACGACCATTTTATTAGAGTAATCTCTATTCACAGCTGTTATATATGGTCTGACTTTAGTGTGCAAAAATCTAAATTGCACTGTTAACTTTTAATGGCTCAGAAGCCGGTCAGTCAGCTATGTAATTAAGATAATATTAATTATCCTTCAACTCAGTTCATTGCCTAAATAACGGATGTGTTTCACGAGTGATGATAGAAGTTTATTCTGTCATGGCGAACCATGGATGCTGCAGAGTTTGTTTCAGAGTTGGACGATTGCTTGGAGTCGCGTTCAGCAGCGAGTAAATAAGGTTCTTTACCTCTGTTGAAAAGAAATAAAAAGATAAATATCAAGAGGTAAACATGGGATTACAGAGCTGAAATTACCCGCTACAGAATCAATATAGAAGGTAAAACTTTATAATAAGAGAGACAATGAAAGTGTTTCTGCTTGACAAATCAAGTACAGATTAAGAAGGAAATACCTGGTGAAAGCTGGTGTGGTACTCTAGGTGCCATGCGCAGAGCGTGGCGTGGATGTTTAAATGCTGGGACTACAGGTGACAACATATCCACAAGAAGGATTCCCATTTGCCACACAGTGCCCTGACAGCCGTCATATTGCTTGGATTTATTGAATTCAGGAGGCATGTACTGTGGTGTGCCTGAATGCAAACATCACTATCACATAAGCTGCCAGGTTTTATTTTACTTGCAAATGTCGCACACAAGACACTCCAGCATTATTCTCACCTCTGAATTTTGTGAAAGGTTCTTCTTGAACTTCAGATGCCAGTCCAAAGTCAATCAACTTGGTTTCATCAGCGCGCATGTCCACCAGGATGTTCTCTGGTTTGCTGTCTCGGTGTAGGACACCAGTCTCCTCGCAGTTGATGTTGGCCTGCAGGATCTGGGCAAAGTATCGTCGGGCTTCTCTCTCTGTCAGTGGTCGGCCCAGACTGTCTCGGTCATGTATGATGTCAAACAGGTCTTTACAGACTTCCGGTCTTTCCATGACGTAAACATAATGCTCACCAGTGTCGACCACTTCATATATGTCGATCACGTGACGGTGCCTTGCTTGGCGCTGAAGATAAGCCTCGGATGGAATTTCTCCACCGTTTATCTATAACAGGGGTGGGGAGGGGGTTAGTTTTTTTTTTTTATGCCCCATTTTTCGAAATCTTCAACTGGTTTTCGCAAGTATCACAACATGTTAAAATCTTTTTCGACTTACTAACCATACTGCTTCTTTACCCTTATATTACAACTGTCTTGAAACTATGAGCCACACTCTTTTTCATTGATAACCCAATTTTACATTTACCAACCTTTTTAAATTCCTTGACTGAGCTTTTCTGCACAAATTTAAGCGCCACCTGAGAGGAAATATCAACTCTATTAGTTTTGTTCCTTTAATTCTACATATATATTAGAAAACAATGCTATATTTTGGAATTTATCAACTGCTGTTACTGGTAGACAAGATCTAGACTAAATCTGGAACCTCGTGGTGTTTTACTGGCATGAGGCAAATACCAGTGGGAGTCCAGGATAAAACAAGACCTTATATTTATCAGTCTTGCCCGAATATCTCTTCCCACAAAAATACTACATGATTTAATAAAGAAATGCAGAAGACTGTTGAGCTCAACTTACCGGCAGATTGTCCTCTTTGCGTGTTGCAGCGACGACTTGACCGAATGAACCAGCTCCAAGGACTTTTCCTATGTCATAATCAGCAAGCTCAGCTACAATTCCAAAACAATGAAAGTCACAGCCATAAAAAACATATTGAAATCTAGGCTTAATTCTCGAAGTTCAAATAAAGTTGTTGTTTGTGTTGTTTGTTTGTTGTTGTTGTTGTTGTTGTTGTTGTTGAAACTTACCTTGAGAAGCTAGTTTCTTGATAAGTTCTGGCACTTCAGAAAGTTTCTCTTGATCGTCTTCATAAATGGAATCCCAAGATGACAAGCTGTCGGCTGACAGTGTAAATTTCATCTCGGCGTCTACCCAGTCGGGTTTCTGAAGAACCAGAAATAACGCAGAATTATTATTAGTACGGCTAGAACAAAATAGTTCTCAATGTTTATTTTCTTGTGATTGGGTTAGTTAGAAAGTCTACGGTGCAGTGCTTCAATTTTATACCCAAAAAGCTGTATAAACTGAAGTGGATGTAAATTAGTAGTGTAGGAAGCTCATAGGGGACCTTCCATTACACTGCTCTTAAAATTGTGAGAAATAATGAAGTAAAAATAAGAGGGTTTGTATGGGAGTCCAATATCCAGAATGGTGGAGGTCGACGAATTTGTCCAGTCCCCTCTCGGTCAATGGCGGTGAACCAATCAGCGTGCGGGATGAGTGGTGACGTCATAGGTAGGACCGAGAAAGAGGGAGGAGACCAAGATTTACATGTTTTTTTTTTAATGGTTTTATCACCAAAAATCCTTAGCTTTTTACAACGTGGGAGGCTGGACTTGAAAAACTATGCGTAATAAAAATGCCTGAGTCACATAAAATATGTCACCTAGTTTCAACAACTCACTTCATGGTTAGAATCGTCATAGCAGACTACTGTGGTGACGTCACGAGGGGGTAGCCCCTCTTGGCTGAGGTCATGGGATACCCCTCCCACCCAGAGAGCTGGGGAGCTAGGATACAAAAAAGAGTTTCACGAACCATGTTTTAAATGTTTCAAAAAATCCTGGGTTTTTTACAAAGTGGAATCGTGATTATCGATTAAAACCATTTTCCACAACAAGGGTGCCAGGGACGTTGCTGGACTTGAAAAAACTATGCGTAACAAAACAGAGAAAATACGCTAATCCTGACTATTCTCTGACTCATCAACAATTCTCCGCAAATCTTTAGTTCAAAGTAGGAAGATGCCCAAGTCACTCGCGCCCGTTCCGACAGGTTTTGACAGGTACTCATCAAATAACGTCGTCAATCAAAAACGCCGCCCGTTTTGCATTTGAATGGTTTGATTTGCATAATGACCCAAAACGGGGATAATGAGTAAAACCCTACAATCACCCTCCTTTGTAAGAATCACATGGCTAATTTAGTGTATCACACTGAAGCTTCAACCTCTTCTTCTGCTTCTTTGTCATCATCCGACTCGTCGGGGAGTAACTTCTTCTGCATGATTCTGTTTAACGGGAATTTCTGTTTTGCTACTGCTGACTCCGCCGCTTCGTCAAAATCCATGTCGTTTTCGTCAATAAAGCGAAGAGTTTGCATGACTTTACGGTGTATTGCGTCGTGTTTGATACGGTGAGTCCATTTTAGTAAGTCCTCTGTAGTCTTCTTCTACTTGCAGGTAATAGGGTATTGAAAGCAGCATTCTCGGCATAGTCTTGGGTTTTTCCCCTATCCAGGAACTGTTGGACGTTTTTCATGAAGGGTTCTTTGAGATCTTCCCCCACTTTTCTACGCAACGGATTCCACGGATCGTAGTCTGGTTCATCGTCCTCCACTTCTTCTTCCTCTTCGGAGCTTCTACTACCCTCCTCTTTTTCCTGTCCCTCTTCAGGTTCCTCTTCTGCCTCCTCGTCCTCCTCTTCGTCCTCTACGTTTTCTTCATTGCTTCCACCTTCTTCCATGGGACCAAAAATATTTCTCTTCCTCAGGTCCTTTGTTTTCCCTTTCCAGCAACGAGTGCGCCTGGCACCCTTGTTGTTGAAAATAGTTTTAATCAAGAGTCGTGATTCTACTTTGTAAAAATTCCAGGATTTTGTGGAACATTAAAAACATTCTTCGTCAATCCCTTTTTGGTATCCTGACTCCCCAGCTCTCTGGGTGGGAGGGGTATCCCATGACGTAAGCCAAGAGGGGATACCCCCTCATGACGCCACCGCAGTAGTCCGCTATGACCATTCTAACCATGAAGTTAGTTGTTGAAACTAGTCGAAATTTTTTATGTGACTCAAGCATTTTTTATTACGCATAGTTTTTCAAGTCCAGCCTCCCACGTTGTAAAAAAACTAAGGATTTTTTGTGATCAAACCATTAAAAACAAACATATGAATCTTGGTTTCCTCACTGTCTCTCGGTCTGAGGACACCTCCAATCATACTTCCTCATGACGTCACCCACCCTCCATTGTTCTACCCATGACGTCACCACCCATCCCGTTCGCGGATTGGCCCATCTATCTTGACCGAGAGGGGCCTGGACAAATTCGTCGAACACTATCATTTTGGATATTGGACTCCCAGACAAACCCTCTTATTTTTACTTCATTATCTCTCACAATGTTAAGAGCAATGCAAGTGAAGGTCCCCTATGACCTTTCTAGACTAATTAAATTACTGGCAAGACTGTGTGTAATATAACAGTACGTAAAACCAACGATTTCAGTCAGTTTTGAGCCAGATTAGAAACCACTGACCTCACCTCATAATCAAGAGACAAAAAGCTGTCGTAACTACTGATTTTCTTCAGAAAATCTTTGTCAGACTCGTTCCATATACATCTCAATTTGTTTCTGTAGAAAAAACCAAAAGACGAGTTCATTTAGAAACTTGTTTGGGTATATACAAGTTATTAAATTTTTTTCATTACCTCTGGAATTTAGAAGTACTTTTTCCCCGTCTCTGGCTAAAGCAACCCTTTGATGAAAAAGAATGAAACGTTAGCATAAGTTACACTTGCAATAAGACAAAAATTAACAGAGAGTACATTTATTCCTTTACAGATATTGTAAAGTGAAAAGAAATGCATCTATTTCTTCGTTTGTCATTTTAAGTCTCTTTTCTTATGAAGAAGAGAACTCAAAAATAGAAAGGAACGAGTTAAGAACACACTTTCGCGTTATTCCCCACGCAAAAACTGAATCAAAACGATTCTATATCTATAGATGGATGTTTCCACAGTATTTTCTTAAATCTTTACATGATTTAAGTCAAATGAATCCTTACCTCATTTTCCGTGCGCCTTGTTTTCTTCGGCGAAGTTGTTTCTGTTTCCATTTTACGCTTTCTTTTTAAGCGCAAGCTTTCCGACAAATTCGGATAATTAATCTCACGCTTTTCAGCACGTGATTCCGTGCTGTTTGATAAGTATTCATCAATCTCAGACATGGCCAACCTCCAGTGATTCAACAACAAAATAACTTGATACTGCAACCGAAGAGAGTGAAAGAATTGTCGCAGTGTTCGCGGCAAGCTAACCTGTTCAGAATTGATCGTTTCTATGGTAAACTTGCAAACTAGAACTATTTTGCCGTTTGTGACGTGTTTGTGATGTCTTGCTCGCACTTATGTGCACACGCGTTAACGGACGTTACACGTTTTCACTCAGCAGGAAAATTGAAATCATTTACTCTACTAAAGTCGCCATAAACCACGCCATGGCTTACTTAAAACATGCTTGACAACGCGGTCATAAGTTTTATAGCGAAGATTTTCACACCGAAATTATGAATCTGTAGGTCGATCTTGTCGGGTAAATTTTTGTTTCACACATGTTGATAGAATTATGGACTTCAAGCCGTTTGATTAATAACTAGAACATGGAAAAAGGTTCCTTTGAGTTAATTTTATGTAGTATGGTCTTCTCCCCAAGGAGGTTCCTTAGATGACTCAGTTCTCGCCATAGTCCGCCAGTTGTTGAGTCGCCTCTGTCCTTTCGTAGACCACTATGTACTGGTCGTTCCTTTCGTGCTGTTGGAAGATGCCGATATTCTCTACCCGTTTCGCTCTTTTGTCGGACGTTTGGCTCGCTAGCGGTGCAAAATGTTCCTCTGTAGAAAGCCGGTACAGTAAATCGCCCTGATCTTTATGGACGTACGTTCGTTGGATCTCAGTCGGTTTGGTCTTCAATAAAAATGTACTTTATTGGAACTCATAAGGATAGCTTGCTTGGTTTAGTTTTTCTTCTCTTATGGGCGACGTTTTTAAGTGAAGCTTTCTTGAAGGGATTATCTTAAACCCTTCATTACTTTGTCACTGGGTATGCGCTTAAACTAGTTACATTAAGAAGCGTGCAGTGATCTTTATAGAACCACTACCGTAAATCTTCGAATTAGCGCCCGGAGCGCTTATTTCAAATTTAGGATAAGACGGGGAGGGGGGAGGGGGCGCTTATTCGAGGGGGTGGGGGGGGGGGCGTTTATTTAATTTTTCCTAAATCGTAGTCTGACATGATCATTCTTTTAATGCATCATCTGCACGTAAACACCAACATAAGCTGTTTATTGACATACAAAGTTGATCCTAAAGTTTAAATCGCGGCACTGTTAGTACTTAACGTATTCAACGTGTTCACTAAACGTGTTCACAAACTGAAACAATGTACAAATCTAATACTACATGACGAAAACTATACGGTCTTTGTTGTCTCATAACTCGTCTACAAAACGGGGGGAGGGGAAGGGGGCGCTTATTCGAGGGGGGAGGCGCTTATTTTGTTTCGGCCGATAGGAGGGGCGCTTATTCGAAGGGGGCGCTTATTCGAGGGGGGCGCTAATTCGAGGTTCATTCTAGCGAACTAATTAATATGCAAATAATGCGCTCTTCTGTAAAATGAAATACCGATAATTTTAATACGCTGTCTTGTATACAATGTATAAAATCTAATACATGAATATAATTCTTCATTTTAACGGTAGTTGAAAACCTTCCAAACCTATAAACAAATCATTAGTAAAATCATATTCAGCTTTGAAACCTGCTCCCTAACTGAAATTTCCTGTGTAAATATAGGAGATCGAGTGGGCGTCTGGATTTCCGGGAATTCGGTAGACGTTTCCACACGTTTCCCAGAATAAAAACGGCTTCAAAATATCATGAAAGGTTACTAAGGCAAAAATAAAACAGACAACCTCAATCAAAATTCATTTATGTGGACAATTTAATTATCAAAGTCTATGTATGATTCTGTATCATTTCTCCCAGCCATAAATCAGTTGGCCAGATAAACACGCTGAACTAAATTAAGTAACGACGTTTTATCGACTTCTGGCTTTCGGTTTAATAGAAACTAGACGAAAGAAGTTCTTGGATCAGAAACCGTACAATTTACGTCGGCGGCGATTCAAAAGGCATGCGATATCCTGCCACCTAACTCAAGCATAAAATTTTCGGGGAGAAGCTGTTTGAAGTGGTATTAAACAGACTCGATGCAAACTCAAATTAATCAGGATTATTCTCTAATTAATGTGAATCGACACTCTCGTTTTGATCATATCTCCTTTATATCCCAATAAGGCATAGCTATATGGTCCAGTCAATAGTAGAAGGCCAACAGACCAGCCAACGCTAAATCAAAACGCCAGCATGCGAACTGGAGTAAAAGAATTGTTTTACGGCGTTTTTCCAATTGAATTTGACAAGACTAAAAAGAAGAACTTTTCCAATCAGCTAGCTTTCCAATTTTAAACCATAGATGTAAAAATAATTCCGAAATGTTACCGAAAAACAGTTTTTGCTGCTTGCGCTCCAGAAGGAAAACACTGAGAAGATCTGAGAAAAGCCGCCAAAGTGGTCCTCAAACATGGCGGACTGTGAAATTGAGGTCATGTGATCGCACACACGCCATTTAAGGTTGCAGAGTCTTGTTGGCTGCCTCTTGCTATGTATTATATAGATGCTTGGCTTGATAGACTCCGTTATCACACTCGTTCGTCAAGCATTTCTTACGCTCGAGAAGAGCAGGCTACGTTGAGGGTTCGTCGCAAAAAAATCAGTTCCTTTTGCTCATTGTTAAGTTTGAGTGATAAATTTCCTTTCAGTTTCCTTGATTCTCCAACGTTCTTTTTAATCAAACATTAGGCAAGACACTGCGTGGAGTTTCTATTAACACCTTCGCAGTTTAGCGGTATGACAACCAGGTTGTATTTCTAGTGTCTAGCAACTTTATTTCGTGATTTCAACATTATTTACCCCACCGCAGAACGTCTTAGTCCAAAATTCCAAAACGAAGTCATTCATTTTCCAAATGTCATCAATGTCATCGATGTGCAAATATTGCTTAAGTAACCAATGATCTCACCAGCAGATTTCATTTTCTAATTTCCCGAAGGAACGGATGACCTTGAGAATGACAGTGTCCTGATATTTTACTTTCCAAAGCAAACAGTATAAAATGAATTTCACAGTAACGTTCACTCTAGTCAAGAAATACGAGCCGGCCTTCAGTCTTCAACATTGCCCTGGTGAGTAGAACTTAGCTTGTAATGTTATGTGTTTTTGTCAATGCCACTAAATATTGATATTAAATAAGGCAAGTTATTGTGTCGTCGAGATATACATCTACAAATTAGCAGCTGTATATCTAAATGAAATGCAGCCGAAAAGTCCAGGAATAAACTCACGACAATAGCTTATTCACTCATGTGATTTAAAAAACATCCTGTAAGAAAGCCTGCGCTAAAAGCCATTCTTCTAAAACATTTAAGATATTTTGCGCAAAGCAAATTTATTGTACGTAAAAAATGTTTTCTATAATTTTCAGAATTATTGTCTAGCACGCAATTTCTTAACTCGCTGTCGCATAAATGAGCTTAACTGACAAGCATACATTTCAGTTCTGAAGTGTTTATTCCTGCACAAAATGGTTCCGCTGCCGTGGAACATCGTTGAACGGTGTACAATAAAGTATGATGCTCCCTAATTATGATTTTAAATTTTCGAGCGTTTTCTTCACGAGGGCCCAGCTATCGCTAAGATTATGATTTCCCTTCAAAACGTCCACCCACATTTTGTGAGGGAATTGTATCTGGCGTGGCTTTTTGAGTGACCGGTAACAGACAAAAAGCATAAATACAGAGTGCGGGAAAACTCCCCTGTTCGCAGGTTATTATGACATGGCAAACTGGCCTATGAAAATGAAACGGAAAATTCTGATTGGTTCCATGTGCTGCCCTAAATATACGGTAGCCTGTCGTTTCTCCAAGAACCGTTTCGCCTCAGTTCGGCTGAGGTTTTATTGACACAAATTAGGGAGTAGTTTGCGCTGAAATGTGTTTCATTTTCTATATTCCTTCCTCAATATACTTGTCGGGGTGGTAATCGGTCGTTTCGCCAACGTATGAAGTCGACTCGCCAATGTCCTGGATCAGTTCGCCTACGCTTGTAAGTCATTTCGCCAACGTCTACAATACTTTTTTGGAAAAAAAAATTGAGATGTGTTTACAAATTACCAGAGGAATAACATGTCGCCTTTGATGTAAGATGACATGGGTGTCCATAGATTAATGTGGACTGCGAGCAATCTCTGTTTTGCTCGAAAATCCGTGGGAAAGAAAGCGAAACGGGAGAATGTGCAAGCGTAATGGCGAGACTGACATATGAGCGGCGAGCGGCGAATACGGAGCCCATTAAGTGCCAATAAATTACACTTCCAATTTGAAATCTGCCCTGAAGTTTTGCCCGCGTTCTGCCGTTTTTCAATTTTCTTTGTTGAAAAAAAAGGAAAAAGTTAGCTGATATGGTTGTAAACCGTTACCCGGTGAACCACGCATTGTTTTGTGAGAAAAAAAATAGTGTCCAAGGAAAGAGAAGAGTGGACACTTAGTTTCATGTTTTTGTTACAGTTCAAATGAGTATATGCAATCAATTTCTTGACTGTTACATGTTAGCAAACCGCAAACAGAGCTACAGTGCGGACCGTTGAGTTGGACCGTTCACAGATCAGTTTCGTTAAGAGAGGATTAAGGGTAAGAAAATTAATCTCTCATGTAGGTATCAACCGTTTTCAAGTTATTTTAAGATATGGTACCCAGTTCTCCCGAGAATAATGATACCGCGCGTATTGCGTAGATGTGTTCTTGGAAAAGGAAAAAGGCGCATAAAAGTACAATGAAAGATGCTCTCCCTGACAGGCTCCGTACGCGCATCGTGTACAAATTTTCTTGTGCAAGCTGTAATGCTTGTTACGTTGGCGAAACAAGCCGACATTTCTCCACGCGCGTGCACGAGCACTTGTCATCGGACAGATCTTCTCACGTTTATAAGCATTTGCAGGCTTCAGAGTCGTGCCGTACCTCTTGTAACTTAGACTGCTTCAAGGTCTTAGACTCTGCACCTACCAAGTACCAAGTTAAGCTTAAGGAGTCTATGTACATCAAGTGGGAAAAGCCTGACCTTAATTAACAGGTCAAACACATCGATTTGATGCTTTCCCTATAGCTGCACGCGCACGCGCATCTTTTAATTCCATTAACTTCGAAATTTATCTAGCGTATTGTTTTCCAATGCAATGTAACGTAGGATTTGTAACAGGCACGTTTTAAATCACTGTAAACTTTCAAAACCGTCACACTGACGATGACGGATGTACCGTCGAAACATGTTTGTGAAAATTAAAAAAGTCGTATTATTTTTGAAAATTTCTACATTTTTGCTGCTGTCTCGACCATTTGGAACAATGAAAAACATTTTTATACAAGAAAAATGGATACTTCGATTAACTTTTGATCCTGGGTTAGCGTTAACCGGCTTTCGAACAACCCGGCCCAGCTGGGTGACCATCTCCTAGACTCCTATAATGAAGCGTTTGATAAAGGAAAAATGTCATTCTCTCAAATCTCACTAGTACCAAAAGGGGAGAGCTACCTGGTCGAATTAACAACTTGGCGTCCAATTACACATCTAAATGTCGACTATAAAATACTGGCAAGAACATTTACGAAAAGAATTGAACTCAAATTACCCAAATTAATATTTTCAGATCAAACTGGATTTGTCAAAGGAAGGTTTATCGGTCAAAACGTAAGATATCTCAATGACGTTATGGAATACACTGAACTAAACAAAATTCCAGGAATTATGGTACTTATAGATTTCGAGAAAGCATTTGATACGTTAGAATGGCAATTCCTTCATCGATAATACGCTAAAATGCCTCAATTTTGGTCCAAACCTGAGGACCTGGATCTCTGTGATGTACTCGGATGTAGAAAGCGGAATAATAAACGGAGGTTACGTTACAAATTACTTTAAGGTATCCCGAGATGTTCGACAAGGCTGTCCCTTGAGTCCTATTCTTTTTATATTATCCGCAAAACTACTAGCGCATAAGATACGTCAAAATAGCAAGAGTAAGGGAATAAAGCTCCCAAATAATGTTGAAATAAAACTAAGCCAATTTTCTGATGACACGACCGTTATCTGTAAGGAGATTGAATCACTAAAGGAAAATATAACGATTTTAAACAAATTTGCCGAAATCTCAGGCCTCAAATTGAACAGAAAGAAGACCAAAGGTATCTGGATTGGACCGCAGAAGAAGAATAAAACTAAACCCCAAGCAATAGACATAACTAATGAACCAACTAAAACACTGGGAATCTATATTTCGGACAATCGTGATGAGAGTAACGTCCAAAACATTTTCGTCAAAATTCAAAAAATGGAAACAAAATTAAATATCTGGCTGTCTCGATTAAATATTTGGCTGTCTCGTCTACAAGATCTTCTTAAGAATACTGGAAAATATCTATCTTGTGAAGAAAGAGTGCAAGGATTACAATACATCCTATTTACGCCAACATTCTTGAAACTGGTGTGAGCGGCAAGAACAAAAGACTGTTTCTAGAATCCTTGCACTCTTTCTTAGACAAAAACTCCATAAATGAAAGAGCACCCTTCCCAAGGGTTTACGCGTCACTGCTTGCCTCCCTAGGGGGCAACGAACAATAACGTCCCAGCTTATTAAAATTCTGTGAATCGCGCGAAATCATCATTCTCTGAAGAAGACCGCAGAAGGCGGTCGAAAATTTAAGAGACAATTTTACTTTTTTAGATCTGTTTTAAACGTTTTTTAATCAATTCAAACAAAAACTAAATATACAATGGAAAATCGAAAATAAGGGGAAATTGAATAGCTAGATCCTGATAACCAGCAACCAGCACTGCGCGACCCTATTAACAAATGTAATTTTAATCAATCATAGAAATCTATGCTAAATTTCGTTAAGTGAATACTGTAATTATAAATTATACTGTACTCTAGGTAGCGTGCCGCAACAAGTGTAAGCTTTCTGTTGTTTTTTAATAATAATTATTATTTTGTAATTTGTGTACTTGTATTATTTTCTATAGTTTCTGACATCTTTTTGTAGCTGTAGTGTAAGTTTAATTGTAATTGTTGTAATTGTTTGAGCAATTTAAAAAAAAAAATTAATCCTGGGTTGGCGTTAACCGCCTTTCGAATAACCCGGCCCAGCTGAGTAAAATGTGCGTTGCAGGATTGGCTTTTGTCAGACCCTCCAGGGATTTGTAAAACCTGGAGTGATCTAACATGGATCGAGAGGTTACCTTAGGAGCAAGACCTACATGAGGGATTAACTTTCCTACCCTTTATGCTCTTGGTTTCTTGGCTTTTTCCAAACATTGAACAAAAGAAAACAGTCGGTTGTTAAGATCATTTCCCAGTATTGCATTTCGCATCCTTACTGCGCATAATTTATGGCGTCATTAATTTAATTAGCGCGCGTTCGTGCACGCGTACATTGAAAACATGGCGGATTTGCCTTGATATTGAGTTCTGTCAGTTGAAAAATGGCTATAGCTCACCAACGAGCTCGGGCACCCCAAATTTTTTTCCAGTCATTTTAATCAACTAATCATTAACTTTGCGTCAGAAAAGACTGATCTGATTTCTATTGTTGAAAATTGAATAAATAAGGAAAATAGCAGCTGCACTGTAGTCTTTTCTTTTCAATATTATGCAGTTTGATAGCCGTGGCAAGCAATTTGGTTCCAATATTTTAACAAGGATTCAGCTGTCTGTAAAAATCAAACTTAAAAAGTTTATTTGTGTCCGACACAAGTATTGACTGTAGTTTGAGGCGTGTTTTCACGAGTCTGGGCTCACAAAGAGTTTACAATAACTTGGAATGCGTTCTTGTAATAAGCATTAAAGAACGCTAAAATGGGACATTTTCAATGCCTCACTGCTCCGTCCTTAACGAGCCTGGGCACCCTCCTTTTTATTTTATAATTAAAGTTCTCATATGATAAATATTCATTGGACAAAGTTTGAACAAAAATCTATGTGCAGTTTTATTCCAGGGGAATTACCTTAAGTAGGAAGCCTTTTTTCTCCATATTTGGCGAAAAACTGAACTTAACCAAATACAGAGATTAATAAATTCGAACTTAAACTTAAATAAACTGAAATTACAACAAGACGAAAAACAGCAAAAATAGAAAGGAAAACGAGACTACTTACAAGATCTGTACCACACTCCGGAACTGACAACGACTGAATACAACTAAAAGAACTACAACGCTATAAAACGGAATTTTGAACTAAAAGAATAAACTTAACGAGGTTACGTGATAAACAATAGACGATTACATAGCACGACGCGAAAAAACTAATTTGCATTGAAAAACTGCACAAAAAAGGTACGCAAAAATTAACCTTTAACAACAAACCCAAACCAAAAAAGAAAAGTCGACCAAAAACGGAAAAATTTAAGTCTCGCGGCTACACCTGATCAAACCTAGTTATTTGCACTTACTTATTTTCTAGAGTTTAAATCACTCCTATAGGAAGCATTAAGTAAATAGTAAGCAACTGATCGCCCACCGAGTTCGTGACAGATAACTAGTAGGTACGCGAAAATTAAACCAATCACAAACGAGAATTTTGTTCAAGATACAATTACCTTCTAAATTGTACCACACGAGCTCCAGTTAGTAATTAATCGTATCAATGATAAATCTCGAGATTCCCGAAAAGACTTTTAAGACCATAGCAGTAGAGGCAATCTTATCTTGCATCTTAGTTGACGTTTACTTTCTTATTCTTGTTTTACCAAAATATTTCGAAGAAAAAGGTAGCGAAAGTTACTTTTGTGGCGCGTCCTCAGCTTGCGAACCATGGGTAGAAACATAAATGATGAGCGGATTTGGAAAGTTGATTTGTTTGCCTAACATTGACTTTTCCGGGTCTTTGCGCTTTTGACAAAACCATAACATAATGCTGGAAAACTTTTTTTTTTTCAGATTCAAGATTTACAAAAAGAAGGCGTCATGAATAACATAGAAGAAACTATAGAAGCCGTGATGATTAGCTTCTGGTGTGTATGGTTGCCTATTTTCCTTCTCAAGACCGCTCGTGCTTTAAAAGCCATCGAGTTATGCAAGGAGAGCTTGGTTTTGCTAAATGAACTGAGTGTAGAAAAATAATTAATCAAAACAATTTATGAATTAATTTATCTAACAATGCTCAGCGCGTACTATCGAATCAGCGACATCACAAATGCAATAACATGCGGCAGGAAACTTCTCGCTATTTGTCGCGAGTGTGGTGATACAGTCCGAGAAGGGAAATTTGGTATGGCACTGGCAGAGGTGTATTTGACTCAAAATATGTATGCCGAGGCAAAAGAACTTTATGAGAGGACAAACATTATCATGAGAGAAATTGGTGATAGAGCAGGAGAAGCGTTATCTTATGGAAGCCTTGGAAATATGTTTGTATCTCTTGGTCAATATCTAAAGGCTAAAGAATATTTCGAGAAAGCGCTTGCAATCAAAATGGAAATTGGTGACAGAGCAGGAGAAGCGTCAAGTTATGGAAAACTTGGAACTGTGTTATATCTCTTGGTCAATATGTCAAAGCTGAAGAACATTATGAGAAATCACTTGCAATCAGAATGAAAATTGGTGACGAAAAGGGAGAAGCGACAGCTTACGGAAACCTAGGAACTGTGTTTGGATCTCGCGGTGAATATGTCAAAGCTAAAGAATATCTGGAGACAGCGCTTGCGATCAAGATAGAAATTGGTGATAGAGAAGGAGAAGCGTCATTTTATGGAAACCTTGGAAATGTGTTTCAATCCCTTGGTCAATATGTCAAAGCTGAAGAATATTACGAGAAAGCACTTGCAATCACGAAGAAACTTGGTGACAAAGAGGGAGAAGCAAAAAATTATTGTAACATAGGGCGTTTGTTTCATACTCTTGTCGAGTATGTGAAAGCTCAGGAGTATCTTGAAAAAGCACTGAAGATCAGAATGGAAATCGGTGACAGGCCAGGAGAAGCAGAAGTTTACGCAAATCTAGGGGCATTGTCTAAATCTCTTCGAAAATACAGAAAAAGTAAAGAATGTTATGACAAAGCACTCGCAATCTTTAGTGAAATTGGAGGCAAAGCAGGAGAAGCAACTGTTTATGAACATCTAGGCTGTTTGTTTCAATCTCTTGGCGATAATGTCAAAGCTAAAGAATATTTTGAGAAATCTCTTGCTATCACACTTCAAACTGGTGACAGAAAACAAGAAGCAATAAATTACCATCGCCTGGGATCTATGTTCCTAACACTTGATAAATATGTCATGGCTGAAAAATATTTTGAGAAGGCACTTTCATTAGTTAAACATAGTAGGTATGCCGAAATTGAGCTTGAGTGCTATTTGTCTCTGACATTGACAAAACTTAAACAAGAAAAGTCCCAGGAAGCCTTTTCCTATATATCTCAAAGTGTGAAGAAATGCGAAGATTTGCGAGATGTTAATGCAGAAAGTGATCACATCAAGATATCATTAGCAGACAAGTACAGTGTCCCCTACCAGTTGCTCAGTAAATCTTTTTGTGCCGCTGGAAATCCCAGGAATGCCCTCAATGTTGTAGAGCTTGGACGGGCTAGAGCCCTAGCAGACTTGATGGCAACTCAGTACTCTGCTGAAAAACACACACCAGCTGACCCACAAACAAGGACTGGCATTGAAAATGTCATGAAGAACGAAAGTAATTTCACCTGTCTATACATTTCGTATAATACTCAAGAAGTATTTTTGTGGCTTCTCGAGAAGAGTGGAGCCATTCATTTCCGAAATATTAGAGTGGAGAAAAAGACCCTTCACACCAGATTGGCAAAGGGTGCTAGAAATTTGGATGAATTTTTTGCTATCATGACTGAAAGCTTCCGCAGCTTTGGAATTTTACCGGAAGAGATTTGTGAAGATCAATCTTTAAATGACGTAAATATTGAGCCGAAACTCGAATCTTGTCAGCAAGAGGGTTTTGAAGGTTTACGGCGAGAAAAGGATAAGGATGATCCCGAACCGAGTCTACGGTTGTTCTACGAAATGTTGATCAATCCCGTGTCCGACCTACTTGAAGAACCTGAAGTCCTCATTGTTCCTGATCGCCGCTTGTACCGTGTTCCATTTCCAGCTTTACTCAATGAAAGTGGAAAGTATTTATCAGAGACTTTCAGAATCCGCATTGCTCCTTCTTTGACGACTCTAAAGCTCATACAGGACAGTCCTGCAGACTATCACAGTCAGACTGGTGCTCTGGTAGTAGGTGATCCTGATGTTGGTGAGGTGATTTACAGGGAATGTGTCAATAAGAACTTCGTACCATTGCCTGGTGCAAGAAAGGAAGCAGAGATGATTGGGCAACTGCTAAGCGTTCAGCCTTTGTTAGGACAACAAGCAACGAAGCAAGCGGTACTTGAGAGGATACGCTCAGTGGGTCTGATACATATTGCTGCACATGGTAATGCTGAAAGAGGAGAAATTGCTCTTGCTCCTGCTGGCTTGACTACTGAGACTCCACAAGAAGACGACTACCTTTTGAAAATGTCTGACATTTCACAAGTGCAATTGCGAGCCAAACTGGTGGTACTAAGCTGTTGTCACAGTGGTCGTGGGCAAATTAGAGCCGAGGGAGTTGTGGAAATCGCTCGTGCGTTCTTAGGATCCGGTGCACGCTCAGTGTTGGTGGCACTGTGGGCTCTGGAGGACAGGGCAACAGAGCAGTCGATGAGTCACTTCTACGAGCACCTTGTTCGCGGGGTAAGTGTCAGTGAGTGTCTTCATGAGGCCATGAAGTGGATGAGAGAGCACGGTTTTAGCAAGGTTCACGAGTGGGCACCGTTTATGCTGATTGGGGATAACGTGTCATTTGCTTTTCCAAAAAGGTAAGTAATCGCAAAGAGAAAAACAAACCTAATACGATCTTTTATTTCGTTGCAAAAAAACAAACTCAGAATGGAATCTTACACACTGTGCTGGGGCATTAATAAACAGAAGCTTCACATCACTAATAATAATGTGAGTTCCTGTTGTTTGGAGAATTTTTGGGGATAAAAAAAATTTTAGTGTTTTGATTTGACATTTAATCCTTTGATCTATACCTACATTCTTTACATTTTGTAACTTGTGCCCAGTACTAAGATATTAAAATCATTTTTTTTTAAGAGCTTCTTGCTGCTGAAAAACAGTGTTAAGAAACAAAACTAACCTTCCAGTCAAATAGGGTTTTCCTGTTACGTTTTGGACCTGTTGCTATTTTATAAGTTAAAGTTCAGTTTATTTTATTAAGTACAGGAAAGCGCTAACGAGAAATCTGTTACATATTGTGCAGGTCAATTTACATCAACTTTCTTATTTTTTGTTTCTTTGTCTCTTTGTTGCAGGATTAAGACCACATCAATGAAGGACTCTATGTAGACCAACATCAAGCCAATGAGCTAAGAAACTTCTGCAAGGACAGTGTTCATTTCTCTCAAGCAGCAAAGAAACCTTTTTTATTGAATGAGTTTTATTTAACAAATAAAGAAGCCTGAGCCGTGTATTACACTGTGATAAAACGTGACGAGTGTTCTCAAATGTCCGGAGTGTTTTACCACAGTGTAATATACGGCTTAGGCTTCTTCATTTGCCTTATGATATAGATTTTTACACGCGCAAAACAATAAAACACGCTTTTTCTATGCTTTATACTCTGATTTATTATATGGCTGTGTCTCACAAAGACTGGAAACTACCCAATTCACGAATTTGATTGGCTGAAATCGATATCGACCGCGGTCTAGATTTTCCCATCTAGACCGGCATCTAGCTAGACCGGTTTCATTTTGCGTTGAAAAAGTAGCAAACTAAAATACAAAAATGTTCCCCATTTCTTTTATTTTCTTCTCAATCATTTACGGAAGTGCCAAAAAGCTTGATAACAAAAAAAAAGTAAAGAGGACGAGCAAATTTCGGCAGGTTTAAGTTAAGCTCATCGCCATTCGCAAGCAAACTGTCAGCAAACCAGTTCCATTAAACGAATTAAAGTTTTCTTCTTTACCATCTAATAAACATCTCATTAAATAACCGAGCTAAGTCGGTCTGTATGGGAGAATCGTGACCTCGGTCGTATGTACAGACCTCACTGCGTTCGGTCTGTACTCACGACCTCGGTCAAGATTCTCCCATACAGACCTCCAGCTTGGTTAATAAGAGCTAAAAAACATAGGTTTTTAACCAATCAAGGCGCGCGCAGGGTCCTAGCTATATTATAATATGTAATAAGAATAATAATTAATGATTTTCTAACGCTTTTAAATCACGGGCCTGTCAAGTGCATCGCGAGAACCTAGTTACACCATAATTCATTTTGTATGTATCACAAAATTATTCTTCCCTTGCACGTGACGTCATCATGTTCTAAAATCCAAAACTAAAGGGATACCACACAGTTTTTTCTCCTCATCAGACATAAGGGGTGCTAAATTTATATATGTTTACAACTCTTCAGCTCAGTTGCTTTCTTCGTCTGGAAACCACCGCATTTTGAATTTCAGAGTAACGGTGAAGCGTGACATAAAGCTACGAACTCGTTTGTCGAAAATATTTACTTCTCTCGTGATTTTTAGCCGTTTTAGAAGTTTAAGTATTAGGAAAAGTGCTTATTTAAATGCTTGTTTGTTCAGTAGAGATAATCAGTCACCTAGATAGCCTAAGTAAGTTCCAGATGTTTACACAATTTTGCGGTCGCCATATCGGTGGCCGGGCTCTGTAAATTTGCGCAAAATATTTCGACGAATATCCGAAGTTTGGGAAAGCGCATAGACTTTAAACTTGGAGAAGCGTCTTCTTTATCAATCTCCTATAACATCACAATTTCTTGACTTTATCCTCTGAATGGTGTTCGAATTAATTTTTTTTATGGCGTGACAGTGCAAGCCAAGTATTGCACGAGGAAACGACGTTAACAGAAGCGTGCTTAAACCTGTAATTAAACTAGTAGAATATTCTAAAGCGATATTTCAATCGCAGTAAAGTGTTGTAAGTAAAATCACACCAGAAGAATCGCCAATATTTTCGTGCATGTATAAATCTAACTTTACTTCCACCCCAACTAACTGCTCTGTGTCTCCGATCTTTCCCGCCTGCTGACTGTTAATTGGCTAATTCAAATACCACAAGCATTGGCCGTATGCAAGGTTAATGTTAACAACGAATTGTTTCTGGAGGAACAAACAGGCACAACATCAAAGTCCTTCCCGGTGGAAGGTAGTCCACGCGCGAAGTGCGAGATTCTGTACCTCACTTTTTTTGCGCTCGCCTTTTGAGCGTCGCTGAGATTTTTATCGCTTTGGGTCTGGGTTCGGATTTCGCTGCTCAACTTTTGGCCAAATCTAGTATGTTGGACAGGTTTTTTGTTTTGAGGGTCTTTTTTTTTTTTTGATCCGGCAATCTAATACATGGATTTGACTTCTTTATAATAATGCTTTATTCACCGATTTGTCGCATACGAATCAATTAAACTCGGTGTTCGATTCTAGTTTTATGTCTTCTGATAAAAAATTTTAGGCTCCGTCCACATTACACCGGAGGAATTCGAAAACGGAGGTTTCACTCTGAAAACGCATCAAATGTTTTCCGTCCACACTACGCCGGAAGAATTTAAAAACGCAACAATCACCGGTCAGTTTAGATTTGTGTTGAGAAAAACTCAGTCAGAGAAATAACATGATTATCGTGACGCAACCGTCTCGAAAAATTCCGTTTTCAAAATGTTTTCCGTCCACACGAAAACAAAAAGCCGGCGTTTTCAAATTTCTCCAGCTGGAAGGGCGTTTTCCAAAAGCTCAGTTTTTGTGACGGATTAGTGTGGACGGTAGGCCTAATCGTAGAAATAAAGCTGCGTTTACAAATTTCTCTGGCGCAGTGTGGATGCTGCCTTGATTAATAAACCCAGTAACTACTCCATATTATAACAGCGCATAAATATTTTATTCAGAAACTATTCTCATTTAAAATATAACACATCATTTTATAATATAATTACTCTATATAAACTGTACAGATTTGCATGTCTTTGTGCCTGACTTTCTGAAAAGCTTCTTGGAAATAAAGGATTCTCTAACGAAATAAAACAAGCGATCTATTTCATTTTATTCTTGTATACTTTTAACCAAACTTGCTTAGTAAATCCAATGAATTAGTCTGTAATCGAACAAATTTGCCGAATTCATGAAAGGCGTCTATTACTGATCTAATAAACGGTTTATTAGATCAATAATAGATATCTGTCATAATTTACAGATATTGTATAATAGTTTGTAATAACTTAACGACCATTTTTATTAGATTAATATCTATTCACAGCTGTTATATATATGGTCTGACTTTAGTGTGCCAAAATATAAATTGTCCTGTTAACTTTTAATGGTTCAGAAGCCGATCAGTCAGCTATGTAATTAATATAATATTAATTATCCTTCAACTCAGTTCATTGGCTAAATAACTGATGTGTTTCATGATTGATGATAGAAGTTTAGTCTGTTATGGCGAACCATGGATGCTGCAGAGTTTGTTTCAGGGTTGGACGATTGCTTGGATTCGTGTTCAGCAACGAGTAAGTTAGGTTCTTCGCCTCTGTTGAAAAGAAATAAAAAGATAAATATCAAGATGTAAACACTGGATCACGGAGCTGAAATCACCCGCTACAGAATCAATATGGAAAATAAGAGAAACAGTGAAAGTGTTTCTGCTTGCATTGATAAAGCAAGTAGAGATTAAGAAGGAAATACCTGGTGGAAGCTGGTGTGGTACTCTAGGTGCCATGCGTAGAGCGTGACGTAGATGTTTAAATGCTGGGACTACGGGTGACAGCATATCCACAAGAAGGATTTCCATTTGCCACACAGTTTCCTGACAGCCGTCATATTGCTTGGATTTACTGAATTCAGGAGGCATGTACTGTGGTGTGCCTGAATGCAAACAAATCACAGTATCACATAAGCTGCCAGGTTTTATTTTACTTGCAAATGTCGCTCACAAGACACTCCAGCATTATTCTCACCTCTGAATCTTGTGAAAGGTTCTTGTTGAACTTCAGATGTCGGTCCAAAGTCAATCAACTTGGCTTCATCAGTGCGCATGTCAACCAGGATGTTCTCTGGTTTGATGTCTCGGTGTAGGACACCAGTCTCCTCGCAGTTGATGTTGGCCTGCAGGATCTGGGCAAAGTATTGTCTTCAGAAAGTTTCCCATGATCGTCTTCATAAATGGAATCCCAAGATGACAAACTGTTGGCTGACATTGTAAATTTCATCACGGCGTTTACCCAGTCGGGTTTCTGTAAAAACAAATACGCAAAGAACGCAGAATTATTAGTACGGCTAGAACAAAATAGTTATAAACGTTTATTTTCTTGTGATTGAGTTCAGTTAGAAAGTCTACGGTGCGGTGCTTCAATTTTGTACACAAAAAGCTGTATAAACTGTAGTGGATTTAAATTTTGGCACAACTGTGTGCAATATAACAGTGCGTAAAAGCAACGATTTCAGTCAATTTTTAGCCAGATTAGAAATCACCTTACCTCATAATCAAGAGACAAAAAACTGTCGTAGCTACTGATTTTCTTTAGATACTCTTTGTCAGACTCGCTCCAGATACATCTCAATTTGTTTCTGTAGAAAAACAAAAAAAGACGACTTCATTTAGAATCTTGTTTAGTTAGTCGTTGAAATGTTTATTATTATTATTATTATTATTATTATTAATAATAATATTATTACTGAACTACTAGTCGCACAGACAGTGGGGCAGATGCACGAGCTCCCCGCCGATCATGCAGTTAGAACACTGCAGCAATGTAACCTTAGAGATGAGGATGCGCGCCTTAGGGAAAACCTAGGGGAAGTGAGGAATGCCCTTCCTGAACAAACTAAGGGAGCTGCCGACCTTGCTGCGGAGAAAGTGGCATCTAGCTGGCTAATAGTCATTTCAGTTTAAGATGTGGACTTCACTCTAAATAAGAGAGACTTCAAGGACGCCATTCATATGAGATATGATTGGCAAATAAGCGTCTACTCGTGTGTGTGGAGATGTTTTTGATGTAGACCACGCCATGGTGTGTAGACGTGGAGGCTTGATTATTCAAAGACATAATGAGCTGCGTGATTTGGAAGCCGAAATGCTAAAGGTGGCATGCAATGACGTCCAAATTGAGCTGGTACTTCAGGAGATAAAAGGAGAAGTGCTGACACCCGGTACGAACAGAGTAGCGGATGCCCGGCTCGACACTCATGCTCGTGGCTTCTGAGAGCGGCAAGTAAAGTGTGAAGATTTAGAGCCGAGTGGCTCATAGCTGCCGGAGCTTATCCCGGTTTCTGTAGCATGAAGCGGCTAGGAGTATTTCTACTACCCCTGGATGGGATGCTAGTCCATCGCAGGTCGCTCCAACGCAATTTGTTAAGTTTCCCCAACAATTCGCCAGTACCCATTTATACTCCTGGGTGGAGAGAGGCACTGTGAGGGATAAGTGTCTTGCCCAAGAACACAACACAGTGTCCCCGGCCAGGGCTCGAA
>NW_028301536.1:5742500-5772500 GCF_042242905.1 Orbicella faveolata | reverse complement strand
AACTTGACCCTATTTAAGGATGAAAGCCATGAAAAACGACACCTTATTTAAGGCCCAAACCCGAAAATAACACCCTATTCAAGGGAAAAACAAAAACTAAGAATAACGTGGACTGTTCAACTTTATTTCGTTTCCGTAACTATGTATGCGAATAGTTTCTGTTAACAGAATTTTTTTTTCGTTTAACTGGGCAATTGCGCACTACATTTCAGCTGATACAATTAAGGTATCCTATCTAAGGATCACATCGGGAATACGATGCCAATGGGGGCAAAAATGATGCCCTGTTTAAGGATCGAGAACCTCAAAACCCTACCCTATCCCATAGCACATACCTATATAGCCCATACATGGAAGTGCCCCCACCGGGTCAAAACGTCTACCATTACGTGAGGGAATTTGTATCAGGCGTGGTTTTTCTAGTATCCAATTACGGCAAACAGTAAATAAACTGCATCATCTATTGTGGGAAGTAAGTAAGTACCTGATCTCGCGCCGATTTCGTAACAAATATAGCTAGCTACCGTAGGTACGCAGAAAACCAATAACAATCGACAATTTGTTAAAGATACGATCTTTTCTCTCTAAATTGTACGTCACGAGTTCCAGTTACTAATTAATCACTTCAGTAACAAATTTTGAGAATGAGCGAGACTCAGTAGTCCTTTCTTTAAGTTTTGAAACCTGCAAGGAACATTGAGGAGGAAGCCATTGAAGTGCAAGTAATTGACGTGCAAATGGCGTAGGCATCCAATAACAGGTTAACCTAATCATGCAACGATGATTAAGTGACAAATAGGCGCGCGGAGGTACAATCACGATCGAAAATTTTGTCATAGAAACGATTTTGAAAATGTAACATTTTCCATCTTCATTTCAACGAGATAACTCCTAAAGTAAGTAAATTTTTTTTTTAGTTTCAAGATCAACAAAAAAGAAGGAATCATGAATAACATAGAAGAAATTATGCAAGCCATCTTCATTGGTTTAGCTGTTGCCACGTTCCTTCTAAATACCGGTCGCGCTTTAAAAGCCATCGAGTTATGCAAGGAGAGCTTGGTTTTGCAAAATAATAAAGCACCAAGTATAGAGGAGAAAATTTGCAAAATAATTTACAGAAGAATCCATGAAACAATGTTCAAAGGGTACTGTCAAATCAGTGATAACACAAATGCAATAACATGCGGCAGGAAACTTCTCGCCGTTTATCGTGAGTGTGGTGATAGAGTCCACGAAAAGAAGCTTGGTATGGTACTGGCAAAATTATATTGGAGTCAAAGCAAGTATGTTGAAGCCAAAGAACTTTGGGAGAGAATAGTCATTATCAACAGAGAAACTGATCACAAAGTAGGAGAAGCAGAATGTTATGGAAATCTAGGATGCGTTTTTCAATCTCTAGGTCAATATGTTAAAGCTAAAGAATTTCAGGAGAAGGCACTTGCTATCAGTTTGGAAATAAGTGACAGAGAAGGGGAAGCAAGATGTCACGCAAACCTAGGAGCTGTGTTGCAGTCTGTCGGTGAACATGTCAAGGCAAAAGAACAATATGAGAAAGCACTTAAGATCCAAAGGGAAATTGGTAACAGAAGAGGAGAAGCAATATGTTACGGAAACCTAGGAACTGTGTTTAGATCTGTCGGTGAATATCTCAAAGCTAAAGAGTATCACGAGAAAGCACTTGCGATCACTATGAGAATCAGTGACAGACAAGGAGAAGCAAGAGGTTATGGAAGCCTTGGAAATGTGTTTCAATCTCTTGGTCAGTATGTGAAAGCTAAAGAATACCATGAGAAATCTCTAGCTATCAGAATGAAAATTGGTGACAAAGGCGGAGAAGCAATAAATTACGGAAACCTAGGACATGTACTTGGAGCTCTCGGAGACTATGTCAAAGCTAAAGAGTATCTCCAGAAAGCACTTGCGATCACAAGGGAAATTGGTAATAGAGCAGGAGAAGCGTCATGTTACCAAAACCTAGGAATTGTGTTTAGATCTGTCGGTGAATATGTCAAAGCTAAAGAATATCTGGAGAAAGCACTTGCGATCACAGTGGAAATTGGTGATATAGAGGGAGAAGCGTCATGTTATGGAAACCTTGGAACTGTGTTTAAATATCTTGGCCAATATGTCAAAGCTAAAGAATATTACGAGAAAGCACTTGCAATCACCACGAAGCTTAGTGACAAAGAGGGAGAAGCAAGAAATTACGGCAACATGGGGACTTTGTTTCTAACTCTTGGCGAGTATGTGCAAGCTAAAGAGTGTCTTGAAAAAGCGCTGAAGATCATAATGGAAACCGGAGACAGGAAAGGAGAAGCAGAGGTTCATGCAAACCTAGGGCTGTTGTCTTTATTTCTTAGAAAATATAGAAACAGTAAAGAATATTATGATAAAGCAATCGCAATATTTAGTGAAATTGGAAGCAAAGCAGGAGAAGCAACAGTTTATGGACATCTAGGCGTTTTGCTTCAATCTCTTGGCGATAATGGCAAAGCTAAAGAATATTACGAGAAATCTCTTGCTATCACACTTCAAATTGGTGACAGAAAACAAGAAGGAATAAATTACTTTAGCCTGGGATCTGTGTTCCTAAGACTTCATGAATATGCCAGGGCTGAAGAGTATTTGGAGAAGGCACTTTCATTAGTTAGAAGTATTAGATCCGCCGAAATTGAGCTTGATTGCTATATGTTTCTGACATTGACAAAGCTTTCACAACAAAAGTTCCAGGAAGCGTTTTCCTGTTTGTCTCAAAGTATCAAGAAATGCGAAGATTTGCGAGGTGTCAATGCAGCAAGTGATCACATTAAGATATCATTGGCAGACAAGCACAGTTTTCCCTACCAGCTGCTCGGTAGATTGTTTTGTGCTGTTGGAAATTATAAGAATGCCCTTAATGTTGTGGAGCTGGGACGGGCTAGAACCCTAGCAGACCTGATGGAAATTCAGTACTCTGCAAAAGAACACATATCAGCCGACCCGCAATTTTGGACTAGCTTTGAAAGTGTCATGAAGAACGAAGCTGACTGCGCTTGTCTATACATTTCGTACTATTCTCAAGAAGTGTTTTTGTGGCTTCTCGAGAAAAGCGGAGCCATTCATTTCCGAAATATTACAGTGGATGAAAAGAATCTTCACACCAGATTAGCAAAGGTTGCTAGAAATTTGGATGAATTTTTTGCTATCATGGCTGAAAGCTTCCGCAGCTTCGGAATTTTACCGGAAGAAATTTGCGAAGATCGATCTTTAAATGACATTGAGCCGAAATTCAATTCTTGTGGTAGAGAGAGTCTTGAAACTCTTCGGCGAGGAAAGGATAAGGGTGATCCCAAACCGAGTCTAACTTTGTTCTACGAAATGCTCATCAATCCTGTTTCCGACTTACTTGACGAGTCTGAAATCATCATTGTTCCTGATCGCGGCTTGTACCGTGTTCCATTTCCAGCTTTACTCGATGAAAGTGGGAGGTATTTAACGGAGACTTTCAGAATCCGCGTGGTTCCTTCTTTGACGACTCTGAAGCTCATACAAGACAGTCCTGCCGACTATCACAGTCAGTCTGGTGCTCTAATAGTAGGTGATCCTGATGTTGGTGTGGTGATTTACAGGGGACTTGTCAATAAGAAATTCGTAGCATTACCTGGTGCAAGGAAGGAAGCAGAGATGATTGGACAACTACTAGGCGTTGAGCCTTTATTAGGACAGCACGCAACGAAGCAAGCGGTACTTGAGAGGATAGGTTCAGTGACTCTGATACATATTGCCGCACATGGTAATGCTGAAAGAGGAGAAATTGCTCTCGCCCCCACTGGCTTGGCTACTGAGATTCCACAAGAAGACGACTATCTTTTGAAAATGTCTGACATTTCAGAAGTTCAAGTGCGAGCTAAGTTGGTGGTACTAAGCTGTTGTCACAGTGGCCGTGGACAAATTAGAGCCGAGGGAGTTGTTGGAATCGCTCGTGCGTTCTTAGGATCCGGTGCACGCTCAGTGTTGGTGGCACTATGGGCTCTAGAAGACAGGGCAACAGAGCAGTTGATGAGCCGTTTTTACGAGTACCTTGTTCGCGGAGTAAGTGTCAGTGAGTGTCTTCATGAGGCCATGAAGTGGATGAGAGAGAACGGCTTTAGCAAGGTCCACGAGTGGGCACCATTCATGCTGATTGGAGATAACGTGTCATTTGCTTTTGAAAAAAAAGTAAGTTATCGCAACGTAAAAAAGAAAAGTCACGCTTCAAACTACGTGGGTTAGTTGTGTGAGTTAAATCAAATGATCTTGTATTTCATTGCAAATAACAAAATCAGAATGAAATATTACTGTGCCGTGACATTAATAAACAGGAGCTTCATATTACTAATAATATTTTGAATTCCAGTTGTTTGGCCAATTTTTGGGGGTCAAAGCACTTGCATTTTTTTGTGTTCTGATTTGATTCTTATTCTTGTGATCTACCCACATTCTTCACATTTTGTAACTTGTGCCTTTAACTAAGATATTAAAGTCACTTCTTTTGAGAGCTTCTTACATTGAAAAACAGTGTTAACAACACTAGGCTACCAGTCAAGCAGGGTTTTCCTGTTATTCTTTGGACCTTTTGCCATTTTGTTCAGTAATGTTTCTTCTGGTGAATCTTGAGGAGATATGAACAAGTTAGTGAGCCGACAACACTATAAGCTGATTAGGATGACGAAATGGAAGTTACACATTGCCTAGACCAACTTACATCAACTTTCTTACATTTTGTTTGTTTGTCTCTTTGATGTTGCAGGAATAAGACCTTTTCAATTAATGGAGGACTCTATGCAGGCCAATATCAAGCCAATGAGCTAAAACACTTCTGCAAGGACAGTGTGCATTTCTCTCCTGCCGCAAAGAAACGGGTTTTTTTATTGTTATTTTGAATGACTTTTGTTACTTAACAGGAATAATACTTTATGCTTTTCTAACGATCTTATACCACAGGTCTGTCAAGTACATTGCGAGAGCCTTGTTATACGGTATTTCTTTTTGTATGTATCACAAAACTATTGCATGAAGATGCGACGTAAATAGAAGCGTGCTTAAACCTGTAATTAAACTAATAGAATATTCTAAAGCGATATCTAAACCGCAGTAAATTGTTGTAAATAAAATCACGCCAGAAAAATCGCCAATATTTTCGTGCATGTATAAGAATCTAACTTTACCCCCACCCCATCTTACTACCCTGGGTCTCCGAGAATGGTGACGTCAGGACAGTGCAAGATGTTTTCCGCCTGCCGAATGCTGATTGGTAATTCAAATGTCACAGGTATTGGCCGTATGCGAGGTTAATGCGAAAAACGAATTATTTCCGGAAAATAAACAGGCACAACATTACGGTCCTTCCCAGTGGATGGTAGTCCACGTGCGAAGGGCGAGACCCCCTAGATCTTGCTTACTTCCTTTGCACTCCGTTTTGAGCGTCGCAGACATTTTTATCGCTTTGGGTCCGGATTCGCTCTTCGCAGCTCAACTTTTGGCCAATTCTAGTATATTGGACATGCCTTTTTTAGGGGTCTCAAGATGATAACAGTAAACTAGCAGCCGCTAAACCTTGCTTCTCATTCCTTGATCGTGATTAAGGATGGTTTTTCGTTTACTACGGTTAACAAAAAGCCAGCTATTAGGATGGCGTAAAAAAATAGAGAACACAAGAAGAATTTCATGAGGAAACCCTTGCGACTGAGCGTGTACTTAAATTTCTGAAGGGTGCTCAAATAACCAGAGTGCTATTCGGCAATCTAACACACGGATTTAAATGGCGTCACCTGAGCGCGCGCTTAAATAAAGGGCATACGCAATTCAATTCTCGTCCAAGGTTGTAAAATCCAGTCTTTGATCGAGGATTTCTGGAAAACCTATCGTACAACCCATGATAGTGCAGGTCCACATCAGGACTTAGCGTCTCTACTTAAGTACTTGGTCGTTCATTTTGGCCATTTGTTGACGTTTAATTGTTTAAGTTTCACATAGAATGGCAAAAGACTTAAGTAAACAGTAAATAGAGAGAGAAAAAACATCTTCGAACATTTTTCAAAAGAGTTAGAAGTTGGGCTGTTATAATCCATCAAAACTGTAGTAAGCCACCTTAAGCTAACCCAGGATAAGCGAGAATTTTGATTTGAGTTTTGTAACATTATGGTGAGGTTTTCCGTTTCTGTTGTTTGGCCTTCTGTTTTGAGTTTGAATAATCTCAAAGTCCTCAAAATACACAAAACAAAAGCAGTGAAAAACATTTGTATACAAGAAAAATTATACTTCGGTTAACTTTTCTAATCCTGGGTTAGCGTTAACCGGCTTCCAAACAACCCGGCCAAAAAGTCAACCTGACATAAGCCCGCGATCCAATCGAAAACAGCACTCTGTCAGCGGCCAACCTCAAGAAACACGTGACTTCGATGACTTTTAAACTTGAGCGCGATATGGTCACGTAATACCGGTAAGCG
The DNA here is from genome assembly GCF_042242905.1 of Orbicella faveolata. NCBI lineage: Eukaryota > Metazoa > Cnidaria > Anthozoa > Scleractinia > Merulinidae > Orbicella > Orbicella faveolata. Next base: position 5,766,033 of record NW_028301536.1, on the reverse strand, counting down.
GATACCTTGTTTTGACAGGTGTCAATTGACCATAACATGGATGTCCAGTATCAAAGAGAGATGCTACAAACCGCCCCGAGGGTGCATTCCTCTGTCAACCTATTCGCTGGAGTATGGCCGCCATCTTGCGCGACTCCATCGTCGTCGCCGTCGCCGTGCGTACGCGCCCACGAGCAATACCGCTAGCCACGATAACTATGAGAAAATCAATTCATGGGTTTCCTTTTCTTTTCTATATGGGTATGGGGCTCCGCTATAATAATGCTATATACGAAGCAATTACTTTTACATATCGCACCGTCCAAACTACGCCGGAGGTATTTGAAAACGGAGGTTTCACTCTGAAAACGCATCAAATGGTTTTTGTCTACACTACTCCGGGGGAGTTAAAACGACGCAACAATCATCGGTCATTTTGGATTTGTGTTTGAGGAAAACTCAGTCAGGGAAATCACATGATTATCGTGACGCAACCGTCTCGAAAAATTCCGTTTTCAAAATGTTTTCCGTCCACACGAAAACAAAAAGCCGGCGTTTTAAAATTTCTCCAGCTGGAAGGGCGTCTTTGAAAAGCCCCGTTTTCATGACGGATTAGTGTGGAAGGTAGGCCTAACCGCAGAAAGAAACTTGCGTTTACAAATCTCCCCGGCGTAGTGTAGGCGCTACCTTAATTAATATACCCAGTAACTAATCCATATTATAACATTGCATAAATACTTTATTCAGAAACTATTCTCATCATTTAAAATATACTACACCACCTTATGATTACTCTATACACACTGTGATGATTTGCATGTCTTTGTGCCTGACTTTATTTCTGTAAAGCTACTACGAAATCAAGGATTCTCTAACGGAATAAAACAAGCGATCTATTCCATTTTATTCTTGTATACTTTTAACTAAACTTGCTCAGTGAATCCAATGAATTAGTCCGTAATCGAACAAATTTGGCGCATTCATGAAAGGTATCTATTACCGATTTAATAAACGGTTTATTAGATCAATAATAGATATCTGTCATAATTTGCAGATATTATATAATAGTTTGTAATAACTTAACGATCATTTTTATTACATTAATATCTTTACAGCTGTTATATATGGTCTGACTTTAGTGTCCAAAAATCTAAATTGCACTGTTAACTTTTAATGGCTCAGAAGCCGATCAGTAAGCTATGTAATTAACATAATATTAATCTTTCAACTCAGTTCATTGGCTAAATAACAGATGTGTTTCACGAGTGATGATAGAAGTTTAGTCTGTCATGGCGAACCATGGATGCTGCAGAGTTTGTTTCAGAGTTGGACGAATGCTTGGAGTCGTGTTCAGCAGCGAGTAAATAAGGTTCTTTGCCTCTGTTGAAAAGGAATAAAAAGATAAATATCAAGATGTAAACATGGGATTACGGAGCTGAAATTACCCGCTACAGAATCAATATGGAAGGTGAAAGTTAATAGGTATAGGTAATCATACGGTTTCGAGTTCAATTTGGAATTAATTTGTACGAGTGAGTTTTTCAAAAAGCTGAAATTGCACGAGCCGCTTCGGGGAGTGCAATTTCAGCTTTTTGAAAAACTCACAAGTGCTGATTAATTCCAAATTGAACGAGAAAAACCGTATGATTACTTATTAATAATGTAGATATGAAAAAAATTTGCGTGGAGGAAATGCCGGAAGATCTTTCTTGAGACCGTTTTTTCACATTCGAGAAAACTTTTTTCAAAGTTTCTGCACTAAATTTTCGTCATCATTTTATGTGATATCATTGGCTTAGCAAATTTCCTATTTTCTTTCAGCCAATCATAACCTAGAATTACGATGTGTAATTTGCACCGGTGTTACAGTTTTTGCACTGATGTTACACTTTTTGCACTGGTGTTACACCTGAACTGCACTGCTCTCAGCCAATCAGAATCGAGTAATCTTTTCATGTATATTATTATAAGAGAAACAGTGAAAGTGTTTCTACTTGATATAGCAAGTAGAGATTAAGAAGAAAATACCTGGTGAAAGCTGGTGTGGTACTCTAGGTGCCATGCGCAGAGCGTGACGTGGATGTTTAAATGCTGGGACTACAGGTGACAGCATATCCACAATAAGGATTCCCATTTGCCACACAGTGCCCTGACAGCCGTCATATTGCTTGGATTTACTGAATTCAGGAGGCATGTACTGTGGTGTGCCTAAATGGAAACAAATCATACTATCACATAAGCTGCCAGGTTTTATTGTACTTGCAAATGTCGCTCACAAGACACTCCAGCATTATTTTCACCTCTGAATTTTGTGAAAGGTTCTTGTTGAACTTCAGATGCCAGTCCAAAGTCGATCAACTCGGCTTCATCAGTGCGCATGTCCACCAGGATGTTCTCTGGTTTGATGTCTCGGTGTAGGACACCAGTCTCCTCGCAGCTGATGTTGGCCTGCAGGATCTGGGCAAAGTATCGTCGGGCTTCTCGTTCTGTCAGTGGTCGCCCCAGGCTGTCTCGGTCGTGTATGACGTCAAACAGGTCTTTACAGACTTCCGGTCTTTCCATGACGTAAACATAATGCTCGTCAGTGTCGACCACTTAATATATGTCGATCACGTGACGGTGTCTTGCTTGGCGCTGAAGATAAGCCTAGGATGGAATTTCTCCACCGTTTATCTATAAAAAGGGAGGGAGGGTGGGTTAGTTTTTTTTGGGCACTATTTTTCGAAGTCTTCACCTGGCTTTCTCAAGTACCACAACTTGTTAATCTTTTTCGACTTAACAATACTGCTTCTTTACCCTTACTTTACAATTGCCTTGAAACTATCAGCCAAAAGCTGTTTTCAATGATAACCCAATTTTACATTTACCAAACTGTTTAAATTCCTTGACTGAGCTTTTCTGCACAAATTTAAGCGCCACCTGAGAGGAAATATAAACTCTTTTAGTTTTGTTACTTTAATTCTACATATATATTAGAAAATAATGTTATGTTTTGGAAATTTATCAACTTCTGTTACTGGTAAACAAGACTGAAGTCTGGAACCTCATGGTGTTTTACTGACATGAGGCAAATACCAGTGGGAGTCTAGAGCAAAACAAGACCTTAAATTTATCAGTCTTGCCCGAATGTGTCCTCCCAGAAAATAATGCATGATTTGATAAAGAAATGCAGATGACTGTTGAGCTCAACTTGCCGGCAGATTGTCCACTTTGCGTGTTGCAGCGACGACTTGACCGAATGAACCAGCTCCAAGGACTTTTCCTATGTCCTAATCAGCAAGCTCAGCTGCAAATCAAAAACAAAGAAAAAATCCAGTTTTAACATGCCAAAAAAATCAAGTAATCGTATGTGGTTAGAACTGAGCTAAATAAAACAAAAATTCGGCAGAGGGAACGCGAGAAAATTAGCATTTATTTGGTAACGCTGACGTCACAAAAATCAGAAAAACACGCGTGGTGTCACGCGTGGTTATTCATTTAGGCGCGTGCGAGAAAGCAAGAGTAGATTAGAGCTCTTTTACCGGTTATTTATAGAGCTTTTTTGTCATATTTTTTTGGCCCTAGGCTTAAACACTTGTTTGAACGGAGTTTGAAACTATTGCTACTTACACCGAAGTGATTTAACGCCTTTCAAGTGCTGCAGTGATTTCGTTTCTTCTTAGGGTTACTTGCGTTATTTTTGAACGCGCGATTAATACTGCTGTTTGGCAGGCAATGGTAGAGCGCTCTATTGTCTCAGAAAAAACTGTAGTTAGCCACCTTAAAATCTAGGCTTAGTTCTCAAAGTTCAAATAAAGTTGTTGTTGTTGAATTCAACTTACCTTGAGAAGCTAGTTTCTTGATAAATTCTGGCACTTCAGAACGTTTCTCTTGATCGTCTTCATAATTGGAATCCCAAGATGACAAGCTGTCGGCTGACAGTGTCAATTTCATCTCGGCGTTTACCCAGTCGGGTTTCTGAAGAAACAAGAAATACGCAAAGAACGCAGAATTATTAATACGGCTAGAGCAAAATAGTTATCAATCGGTTTATTTATTTCTTTTTTCTTTTTGTTATTGGGTTAGTTAGAACGTCTACGGTGCAGTGCTGCAATTTTATACTCAAAAAGGCTGTATAAACTGTAATGATGTAAATTATTGGCAAAACTGTGTGTAATATAACAGTACGTAAAACCAACGATTTCAGTCAAGTTTGAGCCAGATTAGAAACCACCTCACCTCATAATCAAGAGACAAAAAGCTTTCGTAAGTACTGATTTTCTCCAGATAATCTTTCTCAGACTCGCTCCAGATACATCTCAATTTGTTTCTGTGGAAAAACAAAATGACGAGTTCGTTTAGAAACTTTTTTGGACGTATACAAGTTATTAATTTTTTTTGATTACCTGTGGAATTTAGAAGTACTTTTTCTCCTTCTCTGGCTAAAGCAACCATTTGATGAAAAAAAATTAAACGTTAGCATAAGTTACACTTGTAAGAAGACAAAAATTAACAGAGAGTACATTTATTCCTGTACAGATATTGTAAAGTGAAAAAAATGCATCTATTTCTTCGTTTGTTATTTTAAGTCTCTTTTCTTATGAAGAGGAGAACTCAAAAACAGAAAGGAAAGAATTAAGAACACACTTTCGCGTTACTCCCCACACAAAAACTGAATCAAAACGATTCTATATATATGGATGAATGTTTCCGCAGTATTTTACGTGATTTAAGTCAAATGAATTCTTACTCACCTCATTTTCCGTGCGCCTTTTCTTCGGCGAAGTTGTTTCTGTTTCCATTTCGCGCTTTCTTTTTAAGCGCACGCTTTCCGAAAAATTCGGATAATTAATCACACGCTTTTCACCGCGTGATTCCGTGCTGTTTGATAAGTATGCGTTAATCTCAGGCATGGTCAATCTCCAGTGATTGAACAACAAATTAAGGACGGTGCCTACTTTTGTTAGTGCGCACACGTCCTGCGCATCACGCAAGCCATGGTTTAGCTCCACGCGCGTGCTGGGGCTGAAATTGACGCAATCAACTACGCTACCACGTACACGACTAAAATGAAAGCAAAATTTTCCTACTGTGACCAGATCAAGTTTAATGAAACTCTACTTAAACCAGGAACACCAGAATAACAGCATATCGCTAACTACAAACTGTTTACGTCTTCCAGCTGAAAACCTAGCTATTATCTGTCAAAAATTATACCGAAATCCAACCGTAAACATGTACCTGCAGATGGCGTAGTGCGCGCGCAAAACAAGTGCGAGATACGCAAATGTCTCACTTACTGGGGAGGTGACAGGAAAAAATGTAACGGGCACCGTAAAACTTTTCAAAAAAGATCAATAACTTTAAAAAACGCGTGGTTACCCGTACATTTTATGTTATGAAATGGAAGTGGCAAGTCTATTCAACACGTGATTAGTTTCTGGTTGTGAGCAAAATGTATTTAGACTGTATTTTAGCTGAGCCAGAGGTAGGCTGTCAGATACGTTAAAAGCGATTTTGCAACGATATTGTTATTAAAAACATATCAGAAATGTTTTTTTTGTCACCATTTACCATGTAGTTTAAAGATCTTTTAAATGTGTTTGCTTTTCTGTACGTGAAGGCGAATTCTATGGAAATCTGTGAAGAAATATCCTTTCCTTCTTTTTTCAGGAAAATGCTGATGTCAGCATTTTTGTTGAGATTCAAGGCTAATTATCTCGAAAAAATGCTTGGCTACCCACATTTTTCTTTGTGGATTCCAGTAGCCCTTGCAAAGATCAACTTTTTCCGCGTGGTCCTTACCTGGCGTAAAACCCTTGGTATTTAGTAAGCACCGTCCTCAACTTGATACTACATGCGAACAGAGTGAAAGAATTCTCGCAATGTTCACGGCAAGCTAACCTGTTTACAACTGATCGTTTCTATGGTAAACTTGCAAACTAAAACCATTTTGCCTTTTGTGACGTGTTTGTGAGGTCTTGCTCGCGCTGCCGCTCGCGCTTATATGCGCGCACGCGCTAACGGACGTTACACGTTTTCACTCAGGAGGAAAACTGAAATCGTTTACTCTACTAAAATCGCCATAAACCAAGCCATGGCTTACTTAAAACATGCTTGACAACGCCGTCATAAGTTTTATAGCGAAGATTTTCACACCGAAATTATGGATCTGCAGGTCGATCTTGTGGTAAATCTTTGGTCCAAACATGTTGATAGAATTATGGGCCTCAAGCCGTTTGATTAATAACTAGAACATGGGAAAAGGTTCCTTTGAGTTAAATTTATGTAGTATGGTCTTCTTCCCAAAGAGGTTCCTTAGATGACTCAGTTCTCGCCATAGTCCGCCAGTTGTTGAGTCGCCTCTGTCCTTTCGTAGACCACTATGTACTAGTCGTTCCTTTCGTGCTGTTGGAAGATGCCGATATTCTCTACCCGGTTCGCTCTTTTGTCGGACGTTTGGCTCGCTAGCGGTGCAAAATGTTCCTCTGTAGAAAGCCAGTACAGTAAATCACCCTGATCTTTATGGACGTACGTTAGTCGGATATCAGTCGGTTTGGTCTTCAGTAAAAATGTACTTTATTGGAACTCGTAAGGATAGCTTGTTTGGTTTCAGTTTTTCTTCTCTTATTGGCGACGTTTTTAAGTAAAGCTTTCTTGAAGGGATTATCTAAAACCCTTGATTACTTTGTCACTGGGTATGCGCTTAAACTAGTCACATGAAGAAGCGTAGAGTGATCTTTATAGAACCATTATTCATGCTAGCGAACTAATTATGCAAATAATGTGTTCTTCTGTAAAATCAAATGCCGATGAACATGAACATAATTCTTAAATTTAACGGTAGTTGAAAACCTTCCAAACCTATAAACAAATCATTAGTAAAATCATATTCAGCTGTGAAACCTGCTCCCTAACTGAAATTTTTTGTGTAAATATACGAGATCGAGTGGGCGTCTGGTTTTCCGGGAATTCGGTCGACGTTTCGACACGTTTCCCCAAGATAAAAACGGCTTCAAAATATCATGAAAGGTTACGGAGGCAAAAATATAACCGACAACCTCAATTAAAATTCAGTTATGTGGTAAAATGTAATTGTCAAAGTCTATGTATAATTCTGCATCATTTCTCCCAGCCATAAATCATGCGATCAGTTGGCCAAATAAACACGCTGAACTAAATTAAGTAACGACGTTTTATCGACTTCTGGCTTTCGGTTTAATACAAACTAGACGAATGAAGTTCAAAGAAGTTCTTGGATCAGAAACCATACAATTTACGTCAGCGGCGATTCAAAAGGCATGCGATATCCTGCCATCTAACTCAAGCTTAAAATTTTCGGGGAGAAGCTGTTTGAAGTGGTACTGAACAGACTCGATGCAAACTCAAATTAATCAGGATTATTCTCTAATTAATGTGTATCGACACTCTCGTTTTGATCATATCTCCTTTATATCCCAATAAGGCATAGCTATATGGTCCAGTCAATAACAGAACGCCAACAGACCAGCCAACGCTAAAGCAAAACGCCAGCATGCGAACTGGAGTAAAAGAATTGTTCTACGGCGTTTTTCCAATTGAATTTGACAAGACTAAAAAGAAGAACTTTTCCAATCAGCTAGCTTTCCAATTTTAAACCATAGATGTAAAAATAATTCCGAAATGTTACCGAAAAACATATTTTGCTGCTTGCACTCAAGAAGGAAAACGTTGGGGAAAAGCCGCCAAAGTGGTCCTCAAAGATGGCGGACTGTGAAATTGAGGTCATGTGATCGCACACACGCCATTTAAGGCTGCCTCTTGCTATGTATTATATAGATGCTTGGCTTGATAGACTCCGTTATCACACTTTTTCATCAAGCATTTCTTAAGTTCGACAAGAGCAGGCTACGTTGAGGGTTCGCCGCAAAAAAATCAGTTCCTTTTGCTCATTGTTAAGTTTGAGCGATAAATTTCCTTTCAGTTTCCTTGATTCTCAATCATTCTATTTAATCACATATTTGGCAAGACACTTTGCGGAGTTTCTATTAACACCTCTGCAGTTAAGCGGTGTGACAACCAGGTTGTGTTTTTAGTGTCTAGCAACTTTATTTCGTGATTTCAACATTATTTACCCCACCACAGAACGTCTTAGTCCAAAATTCCAAAACGAAGTCATTCATTTTCCAAATGTCATCAATGTCATCGATGTGCAAATATTGCTTAAGTGGCCAATGATCTCACCAGCAGATTTCATTTTCTAATTTCCCGAAGGAACGGATGACCTTGAGAATGACAGTGTCCTGATATTTTACTTTCCAAAGCAAACAGTATAAAATGAATTTCACAGTAACGTTCACTCTAGTCAAGAAATACGAGCTGGCCTTCAGTCTTCAACATTGCCCTGGTGAGTAGAACTTAGCTTGTAATGTTATGTGTTTTTGTGAATGTCACTAAATATTAATATTAAATAATGCTCGTTATTGTGTCGTCGAGATATACATTTATAAATTAGCAGCTGTATATCTAAGTGAAATGCAGCCGAAAAGTCCAGGAATAAACTCACGACAATAGCTTATTCACTCATGTGATTTAGAAAACATCCTGTAAGAAAGCGTGCGCTAAAAGCCATTCTTCTAAAACATTTAAGATATTTTGCGTAAAGCAAATTTATTGTACGTAAAAAATGTTTTCTATAATTTTCAGAATTATTGTCTAGCACGCAATTTCTTAACTCGCGGTCGCATAAATGAGCTTAACTGACAAGCATACATTTCAGTTCTGAAGTGTTTATTCCTGCACAAAATGGTTCTGCTGCCGTGGAACATCGTTGAACGGTGTACAATAAAGTATGATGCTCCCTAATTATGATTTTAAATTTTCGAGCGTTTTCTTCACGAGGGCCCAGCTATCGCTAAGATTATGATTTCCCTTCAAAACGTCCACCCACATTTTGTGAGGGAATTGTATCTGGCGTGGCTTTTTGAGTGACCGGTAACAGACAAAAAGCATAAATACAGAGTGCGGGAAAACTCCCCTGTTCGCAGGTTATTATGACATGGCAAACTGGCCTATGAAAATGAAACGGAAAATTCTGATTGGTTCCATGTGCTGCCCTAAATATACGGTAGCCTGTCGTTTCTCCAAGAACCGTTTCGCCTCAGTTCGGCTGAGGTTTTATTGACACAAATTAGGGAGTAGTTTGCGCTGAAATGTGTTTCATTTTCTATATTCCTTCCTCAATATACTTGTCGGGGTGGTAATCGGTCGTTTCGCCAACGTATGAAGTCGACTCGCCAATGTCCTGGATCAGTTCGCCTACGCTTGTAAGTCATTTCGCCAACGTCTACAATACTTTTTTGGAAAAAAAAATTGAGATGTGTTCACAAATTACCAGAGGAATAACATGTCGCCTTTGATGTAAGATGACATGGGTGTCCATAGATTAATGTGGACTGCGAGCAATCTCTGTTTTGCTCGAAAATCCGTGGGAAAGAAAGCGAAACGGGAGAATGTGCAAGCGTAATGGCGAGACTGACATATGAGCGGCGAGCGGCGAATACGGAGCCCATTAAGTGCCAATAAATTACACTTCCAATTTGAAATCTGCCCTGAAGTTTTGCCCGCGTTCTGCCGTTTTTCAATTTTCTTTGTTGAAAAAAAAGGAAAAAGTTAGCTGATATGGTTGTAAACCGTTACCCGGTGAACCACGCATTGTTTTGTGAGAAAAAAAATAGTGTCCAAGGAAAGAGAAGAGTGGACACTTAGTTTCATGTTTTTGTTACAGTTCAAATGAGTATATGCAATCAATTTCTTGACTGTTACATGTTAGCAAACCGCAAACAGAGCTACAGTGCGGACCGTTGAGTTGGACCGTTCACAGATCAGTTTCGTTAAGAGAGGATTAAGGGTAAGAAAATTAATCTCTCATGTAGGTATCAACCGTTTTCAAGTTATTTTAAGATATGGTACCCAGTTCTCCCGAGAATAATGATACCGCGCGTATTGCGTAGATGTGTTCTTGGAAAAGGAAAAAGGCGCATAAAAGTACCATGAAAGATGCTCTCCCTGACAGGCTCCGTACGCGCATCGTGTACAAATTTTCTTGTGCAAGCTGTAATGCTTGTTACGTTGGCGAAACAAGCCGACATTTCTCCACGCGCGTGCACGAGCACTTGTCATCGGACAGATCTTCTCACGTTTATAAGCATTTGCAGGCTTCAGAGTCGTGCCGTACCTCTTGTAACTTAGACTGCTTCAAGGTCTTAGACTCTGCACCTACCAAGTACCAAGTTAAGCTTAAGGAGTCTATGTACATCAAGTGGGAAAAGCCTGACCTTAATTAACAGGTCAAACACATCGATTTGATGCTTTCCCTATAGCTGCACGCGCACGCGCATCTTTTAATTCCATTAACTTCGAAATTTATCTAGCGTATTGTTTTCCAATGCAATGTAACGTAGGATTTGTAACAGGCACGTTTTAAATCACTGTAAACTTTCAAAACCGTCACACTGACGATGACGGATGTACCGTCGAAACATGTTTGTGAAAATTAAAAAAGTCGTATTATTTTTGAAAATTTCTACATTTTTGCTGCTGTCTCGACCATTTGGAACAATGAAAAACATTTTTATACAAGAAAAATGGATACTTCGATTAACTTTTGATCCTGGGTTAGCGTTAACCGGCTTTCGAACAACCCGGCCCAGCTGGGTGACCATCTCCTAGACTCCCATAATGAAGCGTTTGATAAAGGAAAAATGTCATTCTCTCAAATCTCACTAGTACCAAAAGGGGAGAGCTACCTGGTCGAATTAACAACTTGGCGTCCAATTACACATCTAAATGTCGACTATAAAATACTGGCAAGAACATTTACGAAAAGAATTGAACTCAAATTACCCAAATTAATATTTTCAGATCAAACTGGATTTGTCAAAGGAAGGTTTATCGGTCAAAACGTAAGATATCTCAATGACGTTATGGAATACACTGAACTAAACAAAATTCCAGGAATTATGGTACTTATAGATTTCGAGAAAGCATTTGATACGTTAGAATGGCAATTCCTTCATCGATAATACGCTAAAATGCCTCAATTTTGGTCCAAACCTGAGGACCTGGATCTCTGTGATGTACTCGGATGTAGAAAGCGGAATAATAAACGGAGGTTACGTTACAAATTACTTTAAGGTATCCCGAGATGTTCGACAAGGCTGTCCCTTGAGTCCTATTCTTTTTATATTATCCGCAAAACTACTAGCGCATAAGATACGTCAAAATAGCAAGAGTAAGGGAATAAAGCTCCCAAATAATGTTGAAATAAAACTAAGCCAATTTTCTGATGACACGACCGTTATCTGTAAGGAGATTGAATCACTAAAGGAAAATATAACGATTTTAAACAAATTTGCCGAAATCTCAGGCCTCAAATTGAACAGAAAGAAGACCAAAGGTATCTGGATTGGACCGCAGAAGAAGAATAAAACTAAACCCCAAGCAATAGACATAACTAATGAACCAACTAAAACACTGGGAATCTATATTTCGGACAATCGTGATGAGAGTAACGTCCAAAACATTTTCGTCAAAATTCAAAAAATGGAAACAAAATTAAATATCTGGCTGTCTCGATTAAATATTTGGCTGTCTCGTCTACAAGATCTTCTTAAGAATACTGCAAAAAATATCTATCTTGTGAAGAAAGAGTGCAAGGATTACAATACATCCTATTTACGCCAACATTCTTGAAACTGGTGTGAGCGGCAAGAACAAAAGACTGTTTCTAGAATCCTTGCACTCTTTCTTAGACAAAAACTCCATAAATGAAAGAGCACCCTTCCCAAGGGTTTACGCGTCACTGCTTGCCTCCCTAGGGGGCAACGAACAATAACGTCCCAGCTTATTAAAATTCTGTGAATCGCGCGAAATCATCATTCTCTGAAGAAGACCGCAGAAGGCGGTCGAAAATTTAAGAGACAATTTTACTTTTTTAGATCTGTTTTAAACGTTTTTTAATCAATTCAAACAAAAACTAAATATACAATGGAAAATCGAAAATAAGGGGAAATTGAATAGCTAGATCCTGATAACCAGCAACCAGCACTGCGCGACCCTATTAACAAATGTAATTTTAATCAATCATAGTAATCTATGCTAAATTTCGTTAAGTGAATACTGTAATTATAAATTATACTGTACTCTAGGTAGCGTGCCGCAACAAGTGTAAGCTTTCTGTTGTTTTTTAATAATAATTATTATTTTGTAATTTGTGTACTTGTATTATTTTCTATAGTTTCTGACATCTTTTTGTAGCTGTAGTGTAAGTTTAATTGTAATTGTTGTAATTGTTTGAGCAATTTAAAAAAAAAAATTAATCCTGGGTTGGCGTTAACCGCCTTTCGAATAACCCGGCCCAGCTGAGTAAAATGTGCGTTGCAGGATTGGCTTTTGTCAGACCCTCCAGGAATTTGTAAAACCTGGAGTGATCTAACATGGATCGAGAGGTTACCTTAGGAGCAAGACCTACATAAGGGATTAACTTTCCTACCCTTTATGCTCTTGGTTTCTTGGCTTTTTCCAAACATTGAACAAAAGAAAACAGTCGGTTGTTAAGATCATTTCCCAGTATTGCATTTCGCATCCTTACTGCGCATAATTTATGGCGCCATTAATTTAATTAGCGCGCGTTCGTGCACGCGTACATTGAAAACATGGCGGATTTGCCTTGATATTGAGTTCTGTCAGTTGAAAAATGGCTATAGCTCACCAACGAGCTCGGACACCCCAAATTTTTTTCCAGTCATTTTAATCAACTAATCATTAACTTTGCGTCAGAAAAGACTGATCTGATTTCTATTGTTGAAAATTGAATAAATAAGGAAAATAGCAGCTGCACTGTAGTCTTTTCTTTTCAATATTATGCAGTTTGATAGCCGTGGCAAGCAATTTGGTTCCAATATTTTAACAAGGATTCAGCTGTCTGTAAAAATCAAACTTAAAAAGTTTATTTGTGTCCGACACAAGTATTGACTGTAGTTTGAGGCGTGTTTTCACGAGTCTGGGCTCACAAAGAGTTTACAATAACTTGGAATGCGTTCTTGTAATAAGCATTAAAGAACGCTAAAATGGGACATTTTCAATGCCTCACTGCTCCGTCCTTAACGAGCCTGGGCACCCTCCTTTTTATTTTATAATTAAAGTTCTCATATGATAAATATTCATTGGACAAAGTTTGAACAAAAATCTATGTGCAGTTTTATTCCAGGGGAATTACCTTAAGTAGGAAGCCTTTTCTCTCCATATTTGGCGAAAAACTGAACTTAACCAAATACAGAGATTAATAAATTCGAACTTAAACTTAAATAAACTGAAATTACAACAAGACGAAAAACAGCAAAAATAGAAAGGAAAACGAGACTACTTACAAGATCTGTACCACACTCCGGAACTGACAACGACTGAATACAACTAAAAGAACTACAACGCTATAAAACGGAATTTTGAACTAAAAGAATAAACTTAACGAGGTTACGTGATAAACAATAGACGATTACATAGCACGACGCGAAAAAACTAATTTGCATTGAAAAACTGCACAAAAAAGGTACGCAAAAATTAACCTTAACAAACCCAAACCAAAAAAGAAAAGTCGACCAAAAACGGAAAAATTTAAGTCTCGCGGCTACACCTGATCAAACCTAGTTATTTGCACTTACTTATTTTCTAGAGTTTAAATCACTCCTATAGGAAGCATTAAGTAAATAGTAAGCAACTGATCGCCCACCGAGTTCGTGACAGATAACTAGTAGGTACGCGAAAATTAAACCAATCACAAACGAGAATTTTGTTCAAGATACAATTACTCTCTAAATTGTACCACACGAGCTCCAGTTAGTAATTAATCGTATCAATGATAAATCTCGAGATTCCCGAAAAGACTTTTAAGACCATAGCAGTAGAGGCAATCTTATCTTGCATCTTAGTTGACGTTTACTTTCTTATTCTTGTTTTACCAAAATATTTCGAAGAAAAAGGTAGCGAAAGTTACTTTTGTGGCGCGTCCTCAGCTTGCGAACCATGGGTAGAAACATAAATGATGAGCGGATTTGGAAAGTTGATTTGTTTGCCTAACATTGACTTTTCCGGGTCTTTGCGCTTTTGACAAAACCATAACATAATGCTGGAAAACTTTTTTTTTTTCAGATTCAAGATTTACAAAAAGAAGGCGTCATGAATAACATAGAAGAAACTATAGAAGCCGTGATGATTAGCTTCTGGTGTGTATGGTTGCCTATTTTCCTTCTCAAGACCGCTCGTGCTTTAAAAGCCATCGAGTTATGCAAGGAGAGCTTGGTTTTGCTAAATGAACTGAGTGTAGAAAAATAATTAATCAAAACAATTTATGAATTAATTTATCTAACAATGCTCAGCGCGTACTATCGAATCAGCGACATCACAAATGCAATAACATGCGGCAGGAAACTTCTCGCTATTTGTCGCGAGTGTGGTGATACAGTCCGAGAAGGGAAATTTGGTATGGCACTGGCAGAGGTGTATTTGACTCAAAATATGTATGCCGAGGCAAAAGAACTTTATGAGAGGACAAACATTATCATGAGAGAAATTGGTGATAGAGCAGGAGAAGCGTTATCTTATGGAAGCCTTGGAAATATGTTTGTATCTCTTGGTCAATATCTAAAGGCTAAAGAATATTTCGAGAAAGCGCTTGCAATCAAAATGGAAATTGGTGACAGAGCAGGAGAAGCGTCAAGTTATGGAAAACTTGGAACTGTGTTATATCTCTTGGTCAATATGTCAAAGCTGAAGAACATTATGAGAAATCACTTGCAATCAGAATGAAAATTGGTGACGAAAAGGGAGAAGCGACAGCTTACGGAAACCTAGGAACTGTGTTTGGATCTCGCGGTGAATATGTCAAAGCTAAAGAATATCTGGAGACAGCGCTTGCGATCAAGATAGAAATTGGTGATAGAGAAGGAGAAGCGTCATTTTATGGAAACCTTGGAAATGTGTTTCAATCCCTTGGTCAATATGTCAAAGCTGAAGAATATTACGAGAAAGCACTTGCAATCACGAAGAAACTTGGTGACAAAGAGGGAGAAGCAAAAAATTATTGTAACATAGGGCGTTTGTTTCATACTCTTGTCGAGTATGTGAAAGCTCAGGAGTATCTTGAAAAAGCACTGAAGATCAGAATGGAAATCGGTGACAGGCCAGGAGAAGCAGAAGTTTACGCAAATCTAGGGGCATTGTCTAAATCTCTTCGAAAATACAGAAAAAGTAAAGAATGTTATGACAAAGCACTCGCAATCTTTAGTGAAATTGGAGGCAAAGCAGGAGAAGCAACTGTTTATGAACATCTAGGCTGTTTGTTTCAATCTCTTGGCGATAATGTCAAAGCTAAAGAATATTTTGAGAAATCTCTTGCTATCACACTTCAAACTGGTGACAGAAAACAAGAAGCAATAAATTACCATCGCCTGGGATCTATGTTCCTAACACTTGATAAATATGTCATGGCTGAAAAATATTTTGAGAAGGCACTTTCATTAGTTAAACATAGTAGGTATGCCGAAATTGAGCTTGAGTGCTATTTGTCTCTGACATTGACAAAACTTAAACAAGAAAAGTCCCAGGAAGCCTTTTCCTATATATCTCAAAGTGTGAAGAAATGCGAAGATTTGCGAGATGTTAATGCAGAAAGTGATCACATCAAGATATCATTAGCAGACAAGTACAGTGTCCCCTACCAGTTGCTCAGTAAATCTTTTTGTGCCGCTGGAAATCCCAGGAATGCCCTCAATGTTGTAGAGCTTGGACGGGCTAGAGCCCTAGCAGACTTGATGGCAACTCAGTACTCTGCTGAAAAACACACACCAGCTGACCCACAAACAAGGACTGGCATTGAAAATGTCATGAAGAACGAAAGTAATATCACCTGTCTATACATTTCGTATAATACTCAAGAAGTATTTTTGTGGCTTCTCGAGAAGAGTGGAGCCATTCATTTCCGAAATATTAGAGTGGAGAAAAAGACCCTTCACACCAGATTGGCAAAGGGTGCTAGAAATTTGGATGAATTTTTTGCTATCATGACTGAAAGCTTCCGCAGCTTTGGAATTTTACCGGAAGAGATTTGTGAAGATCGATCTTTAAATGACGTAAATATTGAGCCGAAACTCGAATCTTGTCAGCAAGAGGGTTTTGAAGGTTTACGGCGAGAAAAGGATAAGGATGATCCCGAACCGAGTCTACGGTTGTTCTACGAAATGTTGATCAATCCCGTGTCCGACCTACTTGAAGAACCTGAAGTCCTCATTGTTCCTGATCGCCGCTTGTACCGTGTTCCATTTCCAGCTTTACTCAATGAAAGTGGAAAGTATTTATCAGAGACTTTCAGAATCCGCATTGCTCCTTCTTTGACGACTCTAAAGCTCATACAGGACAGTCCTGCAGACTATCACAGTCAGACTGGTGCTCTGGTAGTAGGTGATCCTGATGTTGGTGAGGTGATTTACAGGGAATGTGTCAATAAGAACTTCGTACCATTGCCTGGTGCAAGAAAGGAAGCAGAGATGATTGGGCAACTGCTAAGCGTTCAGCCTTTGTTAGGACAACAAGCAACGAAGCAAGCGGTACTTGAGAGGATACGCTCAGTGGGTCTGATACATATTGCTGCACATGGTAATGCTGAAAGAGGAGAAATTGCTCTTGCTCCTGCTGGCTTGACTACTGAGACTCCACAAGAAGACGACTACCTTTTGAAAATGTCTGACATTTCACAAGTGCAATTGCGAGCCAAACTGGTGGTACTAAGCTGTTGTCACAGTGGTCGTGGGCAAATTAGAGCCGAGGGAGTTGTGGAAATCGCTCGTGCGTTCTTAGGATCCGGTGCACGCTCAGTGTTGGTGGCACTGTGGGCTCTGGAGGACAGGGCAACAGAGCAGTCGATGAGTCACTTCTACGAGCACCTTGTTCGCGGGGTAAGTGTCAGTGAGTGTCTTCATGAGGCCATGAAGTGGATGAGAGAGCACGGTTTTAGCAAGGTTCACGAGTGGGCACCGTTTATGCTGATTGGGGATAACGTGTCATTTGCTTTTCCAAAAAGGTAAGTAATCGCAAAGAGAAAAACAAACCTAATACGATCTTTTATTTCGTTGCAAAAAAACAAACTCAGAATGGAATCTTACACACTGTGCTGGGGCATTAATAAACAGAAGCTTCACATCACTAATAATAATGTGAGTTCCTGTTGTTTGGAGAATTTTTGGGGATAAAAAAAATTTTAGTGTTTTGATTTGACATTTAATCCTTTGATCTATACCTACATTCTTTACATTTTGTAACTTGTGCCCAGTACTAAGATATTAAAATCATTTTTTTTTAAGAGCTTCTTGCTGCTGAAAAACAGTGTTAAGAAACAAAACTAACCTTCCAGTCAAATAGGGTTTTCCTGTTACGTTTTGGACCTGTTGCTATTTTATAAGTTAAAGTTCAGTTTATTTTATTAAGTACAGGAAAGCGCTAACGAGAAATCTGTTACATATTGTGCAGGTCAATTTACATCAACTTTCTTATTTTTTGTTTCTTTGTCTCTTTGTTGCAGGATTAAGACCACATCAATGAAGGACTCTATGTAGACCAACATCAAGCCAATGAGCTAAGAAACTTCTGCAAGGACAGTGTTCATTTCTCTCAAGCAGCAAAGAAACCTTTTTTATTGAATGAGTTTTATTTAACAAATAAAGAAGCCTGAGCCGTGTATTACACTGTGATAAAACGTGACGAGTGTTCTCAAATGTCCGGAGTGTTTTACCACAGTGTAATATACGGCTTAGGCTTCTTCATTTGCCTTATGATATAGATTTTTACACGCGCAAAACAATAAAACACGCTTTTTCTATGCTTTATACTCTGATTTATTATATGGCTGTGTCTCACAAAGACTGGAAACTACCCAATTCACGAATTTGATTGGCTGAAATCGATATCGACCGCGGTCTAGATTTTCCCATCTAGACCGGCATCTAGCTAGACCGGTTTCATTTTGCGTTGAAAAAGTAGCAAACTAAAATACAAAAATGTTCCCCATTTCTTTTATTTTCTTCTCAATCATTTACGGAAGTGCCAAAAAGCTTGATAACAAAAAAAAAGTAAAGAGGACGAGCAAATTTCGGCAGGTTTAAGTTAAGCTCATCGCCATTCGCAAGCAAACTGTCAGCAAACCAGTTCCATTAAACGAATTAAAGTTTTCTTCTTTACCATCTAATAAACATCTCATTAAATAACCGAGCTAAGTCGGTCTGTATGGGAGAATCGTGACCTCGGTCGTATGTACAGACCTCACTGCGTTCGGTCTGTACTCACGACCTCGGTCAAGATTCTCCCATACAGACCTCCAGCTTGGTTAATAAGAGCTAAAAAACATAGGTTTTTAACCAATCAAGGCGCGCGCAGGGTCCTAGCTATATTATAATATGTAATAAGAATAATAATTAATGATTTTCTAACGCTTTTAAATCACGGGCCTGTCAAGTGCATCGCGAGAACCTAGTTACACCATAATTCATTTTGTATGTATCACAAAATTATTCTTCCCTTGCACGTGACGTCATCATGTTCTAAAATCCAAAACTAAAGGGATACCACACAGTTTTTTCTCCTCATCAGACATAAGGGGTGCTAAATTTATATATGTTTACAACTCTTCAGCTCAGTTGCTTTCTTCGTCTGGAAACCACCGCATTTTGAATTTCAGAGTAACGGTGAAGCGTGACATAAAGCTACGAACTCGTTTGTCGAAAATATTTACTTCTCTCGTGATTTTTAGCCGTTTTAGAAGTTTAAGTATTAGGAAAAGTGCTTATTTAAATGCTTGTTTGTTCAGTAGAGATAATCAGTCACCTAGATAGCCTAAGTAAGTTCCAGATGTTTACACAATTTTGCGGTCGCCATATCGGTGGCCGGGCTCTGTAAATTTGCGCAAAATATTTCGACGAATATCCGAAGTTTGGGAAAGCGCATAGACTTTAAACTTGGAGAAGCGTCTTCTTTATCAATCTCCTATAACATCACAATTTCTTGACTTTATCCTCTGAATGGTGTTCGAATTAATTTTTTTTATGGCGTGACAGTGCAAGCCAAGTATTGCACGAGGAAACGACGTTAACAGAAGCGTGCTTAAACCTGTAATTAAACTAGTAGAATATTCTAAAGCGATATTTCAATCGCAGTAAAGTGTTGTAAGTAAAATCACACCAGAAGAATCGCCAATATTTTCGTGCATGTATAAATCTAACTTTACTTCCACCCCAACTAACTGCTCTGTGTCTCCGATCTTTCCCGCCTGCTGACTGTTAATTGGCTAATTCAAATACCACAAGCATTGGCCGTATGCAAGGTTAATGTTAACAACGAATTGTTTCTGGAGGAACAAACAGGCACAACATCAAAGTCCTTCCCGGTGGAAGGTAGTCCACGCGCGAAGTGCGAGATTCTGTACCTCACTTTTTTTGCGCTCGCCTTTTGAGCGTCGCTGAGATTTTTATCGCTTTGGGTCTGGGTTCGGATTTCGCTGCTCAACTTTTGGCCAAATCTAGTATGTTGGACAGGTTTTTTGTTTTGAGGGTCTTTTTTTTTTTTTGATCCGGCAATCTAATACATGGATTTGACTTCTTTATAATAATGCTTTATTCACCGATTTGTCGCATACGAATCAATTAAACTCGGTGTTCGATTCTAGTTTTATGTCTTCTGATAAAAAATTTTAGGCTCCGTCCACATTACACCGGAGGAATTCGAAAACGGAGGTTTCACTCTGAAAACGCATCAAATGTTTTCCGTCCACACTACGCCGGAAGAATTTAAAAACGCAACAATCACCGGTCAGTTTAGATTTGTGTTGAGAAAAACTCAGTCAGAGAAATAACATGATTATCGTGACGCAACCGTCTCGAAAAATTCCGTTTTCAAAATGTTTTCCGTCCACACGAAAACAAAAAGCCGGCGTTTTCAAATTTCTCCAGCTGGAAGGGCGTTTTCCAAAAGCTCAGTTTTTGTGACGGATTAGTGTGGACGGTAGGCCTAATCGTAGAAATAAAGCTGCGTTTACAAATTTCTCTGGCGCAGTGTGGATGCTGCCTTGATTAATAAACCCAGTAACTACTCCATATTATAACAGCGCATAAATATTTTATTCAGAAACTATTCTCATTTAAAATATAACACATCATTTTATAATATAATTACTCTATATAAACTGTACAGATTTGCATGTCTTTGTGCCTGACTTTCTGAAAAGCTTCTTGGAAATAAAGGATTCTCTAACGAAATAAAACAAGCGATCTATTTCATTTTATTCTTGTATACTTTTAACCAAACTTGCTTAGTAAATCCAATGAATTAGTCTGTAATCGAACAAATTTGCCGAATCCATGAAAGGCGTCTATTACTGATCTAATAAACGGTTTATTAGATCAATAATAGATATCTGTCATAATTTACAGATATTGTATAATAGTTTGTAATAACTTAACGACCATTTTTATTAGATTAATATCTATTCACAGCTGTTATATATATGGTCTGACTTTAGTGTGCCAAAATATAAATTGTCCTGTTAACTTTTAATGGTTCAGAAGCCGATCAGTCAGCTATGTAATTAATATAATATTAATTATCCTTCAACTCAGTTCATTGGCTAAATAACTGATGTGTTTCATGATTGATGATAGAAGTTTAGTCTGTTATGGCGAACCATGGATGCTGCAGAGTTTGTTTCAGGGTTGGACGATTGCTTGGATTCGTGTTCAGCAACGAGTAAGTTAGGTTCTTCGCCTCTGTTGAAAAGAAATAAAAAGATAAATATCAAGATGTAAACACTGGATCACGGAGCTGAAATCACCCGCTACAGAATCAATATGGAAAATAAGAGAAACAGTGAAAGTGTTTCTGCTTGCATTGATAAAGCAAGTAGAGATTAAGAAGGAAATACCTGGTGGAAGCTGGTGTGGTACTCTAGGTGCCATGCGTAGAGCGTGACGTAGATGTTTAAATGCTGGGACTACGGGTGACAGCATATCCACAAGAAGGATTTCCATTTGCCACACAGTTTCCTGACAGCCGTCATATTGCTTGGATTTACTGAATTCAGGAGGCATGTACTGTGGTGTGCCTGAATGCAAACAAATCACAGTATCACATAAGCTGCCAGGTTTTATTTTACTTGCAAATGTCGCTCACAAGACACTCCAGCATTATTCTCACCTCTGAATCTTGTGAAAGGTTCTTGTTGAACTTCAGATGTCGGTCCAAAGTCAATCAACTTGGCTTCATCAGTGCGCATGTCAACCAGGATGTTCTCTGGTTTGATGTCTCGGTGTAGGACACCAGTCTCCTCGCAGTTGATGTTGGCCTGCAGGATCTGGGCAAAGTATTGTCTTCAGAAAGTTTCCCATGATCGTCTTCATAAATGGAATCCCAAGATGACAAACTGTTGGCTGACATTGTAAATTTCATCACGGCGTTTACCCAGTCGGGTTTCTGTAAAAACAAATACGCAAAGAACGCAGAATTATTAGTACGGCTAGAACAAAATAGTTATAAACGTTTATTTTCTTGTGATTGAGTTCAGTTAGAAAGTCTACGGTGCGGTGCTTCAATTTTGTACACAAAAAGCTGTATAAACTGTAGTGGATTTAAATTTTGGCACAACTGTGTGCAATATAACAGTGCGTAAAAGCAACGATTTCAGTCAATTTTTAGCCAGATTAGAAATCACCTTACCTCATAATCAAGAGACAAAAAACTGTCGTAGCTACTGATTTTCTTTAGATACACTTTGTCAGACTCGCTCCAGATACATCTCAATTTGTTTCTGTAGAAAAACAAAAAAAGACGACTTCATTTAGAATCTTGTTTAGTTAGTCGTTGAAATGTTTATTATTATTATTATTATTATTATTAATAATAATATTATTACTGAACTACTAGTCGCACAGACAGTGGGGCAGATGCACGAGCTCCCCGCCGATCATGCAGTTAGAACACTGCAGCAATGTAACCTTAGAGATGAGGATGCGCGCCTTAGGGAAAACCTAGGGGAAGTGAGGAATGCCCTTCCTGAACAAACTAAGGGAGCTGCCGACCTTGCTGCGGAGAAAGTGGCATCTAGCTGGCTAATAGTCATTTCAGTTTAAGATGTGGACTTCACTCTAAATAAGAGAGACTTCAAGGACGCCATTCATATGAGATATGATTGGCAAATAAGCGTCTACTCGTGTGTGTGGAGATGTTTTTGATGTAGACCACGCCATGGTGTGTAGACGTGGAGGCTTGATTATTCAAAGACATAATGAGCTGCGTGATTTGGAAGCCGAAATGCTAAAGGTGGCATGCAATGACGTCCAAATTGAGCTGGTACTTCAGGAGATAAAAGGAGAAGTGCTGACACCCGGTACGAACAGAGTAGCGGATGCCCGGCTCGACACTCATGCTCGTGGCTTCTGAGAGCGGCAAGTAAAGTGTGAAGATTTAGAGCCGAGTGGCTCATAGCTGCCGGAGCTTATCCCGGTTTCTGTAGCATGAAGCGGCTAGGAGTATTTCTACTACCCCTGGATGGGATGCTAGTCCATCGCAGGTCGCTCCAACGCAATTTGTTAAGTTTCCCCAACAATTCGCCAGTACCCATTTATACTCCTGGGTGGAGAGAGGCACTGTGAGGGATAAGTGTCTTGCCCAAGAACACAACACAGTGTCCCCGGCCAGGGCTCGAACACGAACCACTCGATCCGGAGACGAGCGCACTAACCATGAGGCCACCGCGCCTCCCTGGGAGCGGCAAGGCTCTGCCTTTTTTTGATGTTAGGGTTTGTTACCCGAATGTAGAGTCTTATAGAGGCCTCACCACAAAACAAATCTACCGCCAGCATGAGAGTGAGAAAAAGATAATGTACATCACCAGGGTGCTAGAAGTCGAACAAGGCTCCTTTACTCCACTGGTGTTTACTACCACCGGAGGAACGGCAGATGAATGCAAGAGGTATCACAGTAGACTAGCTGAACTTTTATCGACCGAGAAGGGGGAGGATTATAGTACTACAAAGTCATGGATTCGCGCCAGAGTCTCATTCGCCCTCTTGAGGTGTGCGCTGCTATGGTTGAGAGGCTCACGTTGTATGCGAAGAGCCCCGCTGAGCATTACAGATAACGATTTTGAAATCGATAAGAAACTAGCGAGATTTTAGGTTTAGAAAGTTTAATATTCTTTACGTAGATGTAAAATAATCATTTTAGGGATGTTATTAAATTTTATTTTTTATTGCAGTGAAAAATAACTCATGAATTGTAAGTAGAATGTTTGAAGAGATAAATTATGTAAATAATAAGTTACTGAGATTTAAAGAATAAAATTATAGGTTAATTATTAAAAAATATTATTATTATTATTATGAATTTTTACCAGATAATGTAAGATTCAAGTTTGTATGATAAAGTACTCAGTAAAGTTTGTATTATTTTAAAAAATGTTATTATTATTATTATTATTATTATTACCTCTGGAATTTAGAAG
>NW_028301536.1:5695000-5737500 GCF_042242905.1 Orbicella faveolata | reverse complement strand
CATAGAAACGATTTTGAAAATGTAACATTTTCCATCTTCATTTCAACGAGATAACCCCTAAAGTAAGTAAATTTTTTTTTTAGTTTCAAGATCAACAAAAAAGAAGGAATCATGAATAACATAGAAGAAATTATGCAAGCCATCTTCATTGGTTTAGCTGTTGCCACGTTCCTTCTAAATACCGGTCGCGCTTTAAAAGCCATCGAGTTATGCAAGGAGAGCTTGGTTTTGCAAAATAATAAAGCACCAAGTATAGAGGAGAAAATTTGCAAAATAATTTACAGAAGAATCCATGAAACAATGTTCAAAGGGTACTGTCAAATCAGTGATAACACAAATGCAATAACATGCGGCAGGAAACTTCTCGCCGTTTATCGTGAGTGTGGTGATAGAGTCCACGAAAAGAAGCTTGGTATGGTACTGGCAAAATTATATTGGAGTCAAAGCAAGTATGTTGAAGCCAAAGAACTTTGGGAGAGAATAGTCATTATCAACAGAGAAACTGATCACAAAGTAGGAGAAGCAGAATGTTATGGAAATCTAGGATGCGTTTTTCAATCTCTAGGTCAATATGTTAAAGCTAAAGAATTTCAGGAGAAGGCACTTGCTATCAGTTTGGAAATAAGTGACAGAGAAGGGGAAGCAAGATGTCACGCAAACCTAGGAGCTGTGTTGCAGTCTGTCGGTGAACATGTCAAGGCAAAAGAACAATATGAGAAAGCACTTAAGATCCAAAGGGAAATTGGTAACAGAAGAGGAGAAGCAATATGTTACGGAAACCTAGGAACTGTGTTTAGATCTGTCGGTGAATATCTCAAAGCTAAAGAGTATCACGAGAAAGCACTTGCGATCACTATGAGAATCAGTGACAGACAAGGAGAAGCAAGAGGTTATGGAAGCCTTGGAAATGTGTTTCAATCTCTTGGTCAGTATGTGAAAGCTAAAGAATACCATGAGAAATCTCTAGCTATCAGAATGAAAATTGGTGACAAAGGCGGAGAAGCAATAAATTACGGAAACCTAGGACATGTACTTGGAGCTCTCGGAG
Source organism: Orbicella faveolata (assembly GCF_042242905.1). Classification (NCBI taxonomy): domain Eukaryota; kingdom Metazoa; phylum Cnidaria; class Anthozoa; order Scleractinia; family Merulinidae; genus Orbicella; species Orbicella faveolata. Next base: position 5,736,452 of record NW_028301536.1, on the reverse strand, counting down.
ACTATGTCAAAGCTAAAGAGTATCTCCAGAAAGCACTTGCGATCACAAGGGAAATTGGTAATAGAGCAGGAGAAGCGTCATGTTACCAAAACCTAGGAATTGTGTTTAGATCTGTCGGTGAATATGTCAAAGCTAAAGAATATCTGGAGAAAGCACTTGCGATCACAGTGGAAATTGGTGATATAGAGGGAGAAGCGTCATGTTATGGAAACCTTGGAACTGTGTTTAAATATCTTGGCCAATATGTCAAAGCTAAAGAATATTACGAGAAAGCACTTGCAATCACCACGAAGCTTAGTGACAAAGAGGGAGAAGCAAGAAATTACGGCAACATGGGGACTTTGTTTCTAACTCTTGGCGAGTATGTGCAAGCTAAAGAGTGTCTTGAAAAAGCGCTGAAGATCATAATGGAAACCGGAGACAGGAAAGGAGAAGCAGAGGTTCATGCAAACCTAGGGCTGTTGTCTTTATTTCTTAGAAAATATAGAAACAGTAAAGAATATTATGATAAAGCAATCGCAATATTTAGTGAAATTGGAAGCAAAGCAGGAGAAGCAACAGTTTATGGACATCTAGGCGTTTTGCTTCAATCTCTTGGCGATAATGGCAAAGCTAAAGAATATTACGAGAAATCTCTTGCTATCACACTTCAAATTGGTGACAGAAAACAAGAAGGAATAAATTACTTTAGCCTGGGATCTGTGTTCCTAAGACTTCATGAATATGCCAGGGCTGAAGAGTATTTGGAGAAGGCACTTTCATTAGTTAGAAGTATTAGATCCGCCGAAATTGAGCTTGATTGCTATATGTTTCTGACATTGACAAAGCTTTCACAACAAAAGTTCCAGGAAGCGTTTTCCTGTTTGTCTCAAAGTATCAAGAAATGCGAAGATTTGCGAGGTGTCAATGCAGCAAGTGATCACATTAAGATATCATTGGCAGACAAGCACAGTTTTCCCTACCAGCTGCTCGGTAGATTGTTTTGTGCTGTTGGAAATTATAAGAATGCCCTTAATGTTGTGGAGCTGGGACGGGCTAGAACCCTAGCAGACCTGATGGAAATTCAGTACTCTGCAAAAGAACACATATCAGCCGACCCGCAATTTTGGACTAGCTTTGAAAATGTCATGAAGAACGAAGCTGACTGCGCTTGTCTATACATTTCGTACTATTCTCAAGAAGTGTTTTTGTGGCTTCTCGAGAAAAGCGGAGCCATTCATTTCCGAAATATTACAGTGGATGAAAAGAATCTTCACACCAGATTAGCAAAGGTTGCTAGAAATTTGGATGAATTTTTTGCTATCATGGCTGAAAGCTTCCGCAGCTTCGGAATTTTACCGGAAGAAATTTGCGAAGATCGATCTTTAAATGACATTGAGCCGAAATTCAATTCTTGTGGTAGAGAGAGTCTTGAAACTCTTCGGCGAGGAAAGGATAAGGGTGATCCCAAACCGAGTCTAACTTTGTTCTACGAAATGCTCATCAATCCTGTTTCCGACTTACTTGACGAGTCTGAAATCATCATTGTTCCTGATCGCGGCTTGTACCGTGTTCCATTTCCAGCTTTACTCGATGAAAGTGGGAGGTATTTAACGGAGACTTTCAGAATCCGCGTGGTTCCTTCTTTGACGACTCTGAAGCTCATACAAGACAGTCCTGCCGACTATCACAGTCAGTCTGGTGCTCTAATAGTAGGTGATCCTGATGTTGGTGTGGTGATTTACAGGGGACTTGTCAATAAGAAATTCGTAGCATTACCTGGTGCAAGGAAGGAAGCAGAGATGATTGGACAACTACTAGGCGTTGAGCCTTTATTAGGACAGCACGCAACGAAGCAAGCGGTACTTGAGAGGATAGGTTCAGTGACTCTGATACATATTGCCGCACATGGTAATGCTGAAAGAGGAGAAATTGCTCTCGCCCCCACTGGCTTGGCTACTGAGATTCCACAAGAAGACGACTATCTTTTGAAAATGTCTGACATTTCAGAAGTTCAAGTGCGAGCTAAGTTGGTGGTACTAAGCTGTTGTCACAGTGGCCGTGGACAAATTAGAGCCGAGGGAGTTGTTGGAATCGCTCGTGCGTTCTTAGGATCCGGTGCACGCTCAGTGTTGGTGGCACTATGGGCTCTAGAAGACAGGGCAACAGAGCAGTTGATGAGCCGTTTTTACGAGTACCTTGTTCGCGGAGTAAGTGTCAGTGAGTGTCTTCATGAGGCCATGAAGTGGATGAGAGAGAACGGCTTTAGCAAGGTCCACGAGTGGGCACCATTCATGCTGATTGGAGATAACGTGTCATTTGCTTTTGAAAAAAAAGTAAGTTATCGCAACGTAAAAAAGAAAAGTCACGCTTCAAACTACGTGGGTTAGTTGTGTGAGTTAAATCAAATGATCTTGTATTTCATTGCAAATAACAAAATCAGAATGAAATATTACTGTGCCGTGACATTAATAAACAGGAGCTTCATATTACTAATAATATTTTGAATTCCAGTTGTTTGGCCAATTTTTGGGGGTCAAAGCACTTGCATTTTTTTGTGTTCTGATTTGATTCTTATTCTTGTGATCTACCCACATTCTTCACATTTTGTAACTTGTGCCTTTAACTAAGATATTAAAGTCACTTCTTTTGAGAGCTTCTTACATTGAAAAACAGTGTTAACAACACTAGGCTACCAGTCAAGCAGGGTTTTCCTGTTATTCTTTGGACCTTTTGCCATTTTGTTCAGTAATGTTTCTTCTGGTGAATCTTGAGGAGATATGAACAAGTTAGTGAGCCGACAACACTATAAGCTGATTAGGATGACGAAATGGAAGTTACACATTGCCTAGACCAACTTACATCAACTTTCTTACATTTTGTTTGTTTGTCTCTTTGATGTTGCAGGAATAAGACCTTTTCAATTAATGGAGGACTCTATGCAGGCCAATATCAAGCCAATGAGCTAAAACACTTCTGCAAGGACAGTGTGCATTTCTCTCCTGCCGCAAAGAAACGGGTTTTTTTATTGTTATTTTGAATGACTTTTGTTACTTAACAGGAATAATACTTTATGCTTTTCTAACGATCTTATACCACAGGTCTGTCAAGTACATTGCGAGAGCCTTGTTATACGGTATTTCTTTTTGTATGTATCACAAAACTATTGCATGAAGATGCGACGTAAATAGAAGCGTGCTTAAACCTGTAATTAAACTAATAGAATATTCTAAAGCGATATCTAAACCGCAGTAAATTGTTGTAAATAAAATCACGCCAGAAAAATCGCCAATATTTTCGTGCATGTATAAGAATCTAACTTTACCCCCACCCCATCTTACTACCCTGGGTCTCCGAGAATGGTGACGTCAGGACAGTGCAAGATGTTTTCCGCCTGCCGAATGCTGATTGGTAATTCAAATGTCACAGGTATTGGCCGTATGCGAGGTTAATGCGAAAAACGAATTATTTCCGGAAAATAAACAGGCACAACATTACGGTCCTTCCCAGTGGATGGTAGTCCACGTGCGAAGGGCGAGACCCCCTAGATCTTGCTTACTTCCTTTGCACTCCGTTTTGAGCGTCGCAGACATTTTTATCGCTTTGGGTCCGGATTCGCTCTTCGCAGCTCAACTTTTGGCCAATTCTAGTATATTGGACATGCCTTTTTTAGGGGTCTCAAGATGATAACAGTAAACTAGCAGCCGCTAAACCTTGCTTCTCATTCCTTGATCGTGATTAAGGATGGTTTTTCGTTTACTACGGTTAACAAAAAGCCAGCTATTAGGATGGCGTAAAAAAATAGAGAACACAAGAAGAATTTCATGAGGAAACCCTTGCGACTGAGCGTGTACTTAAATTTCTGAAGGGTGCTCAAATAACCAGAGTGCTATTCGGCAATCTAACACACGGATTTAAATGGCGTCACCTGAGCGCGCGCTTAAATAAAGGGCATACGCAATTCAATTCTCGTCCAAGGTTGTAAAATCCAGTCTTTGATCGAGGATTTCTGGAAAACCTATCGTACAACCCATGATAGTGCAGGTCCACATCAGGACTTAGCGTCTCTACTTAAGTACTTGGTCGTTCATTTTGGCCATTTGTTGACGTTTAATTGTTTAAGTTTCACATAGAATGGCAAAAGACTTAAGTAAACAGTAAATAGAGAGAGAAAAAACATCTTCGAACATTTTTCAAAAGAGTTAGAAGTTGGGCTGTTATAATCCATCAAAACTGTAGTAAGCCACCTTAAGCTAACCCAGGATAAGCGAGAATTTTGATTTGAGTTTTGTAACATTATGGTGAGGTTTTCCGTTTCTGTTGTTTGGCCTTCTGTTTTGAGTTTGAATAATCTCAAAGTCCTCAAAATACACAAAACAAAAGCAGTGAAAAACATTTGTATACAAGAAAAATTATACTTCGGTTAACTTTTCTAATCCTGGGTTAGCGTTAACCGGCTTCCAAACAACCCGGCCAAAAAGTCAACCTGACATAAGCCCGCGATCCAATCGAAAACAGCACTCTGTCAGCGGCCAACCTCAAGAAACACGTGACTTCGATGACTTTTAAACTTGAGCGCGATATGGTCACGTAATACCGGTAAGCGGATACCTTGTTTTGACAGGTGTCAATTGACCATAACATGGATGTCCAGTATCAAAGAGAGATGCTACAAACCGCCCCGAGGGTGCATTCCTCTGTCAACCTATTCGCTGGAGTATGGCCGCCATCTTGCGCGACTCCATCGTCGTCGCCGTCGCCGTGCGTACGCGCCCACGAGCAATACCGCTAGCCACGATAACTATGAGAAAATCAATTCATGGGTTTCCTTTTCTTTTCTATATGGGTATGGGGCTCCGCTATAATAATGCTATATACGAAGCAATTACTTTTACATATCGCACGATATTCTATGTTTTATCTCTTCGGATAAAACATTTACCGTCCAAACTACGCCGGAGGTATTTGAAAACGGAGGTTTCACTCTGAAAACGCATCAAATGGTTTTTGTCTACACTACTCCGGGGGAGTTAAAACGACGCAACAATCATCGGTCATTTTGGATTTGTGTTTGAGGAAAACTCAGTCAGGGAAATCACATGATTATCGTGACGCAACCGTCTCGAAAAATTCCGTTTTCAAAATGTTTTCCGTCCACACGAAAACAAAAAGCCGGCGTTTTAAAATTTCTCCAGCTGGAAGGGCGTCTTTGAAAAGCCCCGTTTTCATGACGGATTAGTGTGGAAGGTAGGCCTAACCGCAGAAAGAAACTTGCGTTTACAAATCTCCCCGGCGTAGTGTAGGCGCTACCTTAATTAATATACCCAGTAACTAATCCATATTATAACATTGCATAAATACTTTATTCAGAAACTATTCTCATCATTTAAAATATACTACACCACCTTATGATTACTCTATACACACTGTGATGATTTGCATGTCTTTGTGCCTGACTTTATTTCTGTAAAGCTACTACGAAATCAAGGATTCTCTAACGGAATAAAACAAGCGATCTATTCCATTTTATTCTTGTATACTTTTAACTAAACTTGCTCAGTGAATCCAATGAATTAGTCCGTAATCGAACAAATTTGGCGCATTCATGAAAGGTATCTATTACCGATTTAATAAACGGTTTATTAGATCAATAATAGATATCTGTCATAATTTGCAGATATTATATAATAGTTTGTAATAACTTAACGATCATTTTTATTACATTAATATCTTTACAGCTGTTATATATGGTCTGACTTTAGTGTCCAAAAATCTAAATTGCACTGTTAACTTTTAATGGCTCAGAAGCCGATCAGTAAGCTATGTAATTAACATAATATTAATCTTTCAACTCAGTTCATTGGCTAAATAACAGATGTGTTTCACGAGTGATGATAGAAGTTTAGTCTGTCATGGCGAACCATGGATGCTGCAGAGTTTGTTTCAGAGTTGGACGAATGCTTGGAGTCGTGTTCAGCAGCGAGTAAATAAGGTTCTTTGCCTCTGTTGAAAAGGAATAAAAAGATAAATATCAAGATGTAAACATGGGATTACGGAGCTGAAATTACCCGCTACAGAATCAATATGGAAGGTGAAAGTTAATAGGTATAGGTAATCATACGGTTTCGAGTTCAATTTGGAATTAATTTGTACGAGTGAGTTTTTCAAAAAGCTGAAATTGCACGAGCCGCTTCGGGGAGTGCAATTTCAGCTTTTTGAAAAACTCACAAGTGCTGATTAATTCCAAATTGAACGAGAAAAACCGTATGATTACTTATTAATAATGTAGATATGAAAAAAATTTGCGTGGAGGAAATGCCGGAAGATCTTTCTTGAGACCGTTTTTTCACATTCGAGAAAACTTTTTTCAAAGTTTCTGCACTAAATTTTCGTCATCATTTTATGTGATATCATTGGCTTAGCAAATTTCCTATTTTCTTTCAGCCAATCATAACCTAGAATTACGATGTGTAATTTGCACCGGTGTTACAGTTTTTGCACTGATGTTACACTTTTTGCACTGGTGTTACACCTGAACTGCACTGCTCTCAGCCAATCAGAATCGAGTAATCTTTTCATGTATATTATTATAAGAGAAACAGTGAAAGTGTTTCTACTTGATATAGCAAGTAGAGATTAAGAAGAAAATACCTGGTGAAAGCTGGTGTGGTACTCTAGGTGCCATGCGCAGAGCGTGACGTGGATGTTTAAATGCTGGGACTACAGGTGACAGCATATCCACAATAAGGATTCCCATTTGCCACACAGTGCCCTGACAGCCGTCATATTGCTTGGATTTACTGAATTCAGGAGGCATGTACTGTGGTGTGCCTAAATGGAAACAAATCATACTATCACATAAGCTGCCAGGTTTTATTGTACTTGCAAATGTCGCTCACAAGACACTCCAGCATTATTTTCACCTCTGAATTTTGTGAAAGGTTCTTGTTGAACTTCAGATGCCAGTCCAAAGTCGATCAACTCGGCTTCATCAGTGCGCATGTCCACCAGGATGTTCTCTGGTTTGATGTCTCGGTGTAGGACACCAGTCTCCTCGCAGCTGATGTTGGCCTGCAGGATCTGGGCAAAGTATCGTCGGGCTTCTCGTTCTGTCAGTGGTCGCCCCAGGCTGTCTCGGTCGTGTATGACGTCAAACAGGTCTTTACAGACTTCCGGTCTTTCCATGACGTAAACATAATGCTCGTCAGTGTCGACCACTTAATATATGTCGATCACGTGACGGTGTCTTGCTTGGCGCTGAAGATAAGCCTAGGATGGAATTTCTCCACCGTTTATCTATAAAAAGGGAGGGAGGGTGGGTTAGTTTTTTTTGGGCACTATTTTTCGAAGTCTTCACCTGGCTTTCTCAAGTACCACAACTTGTTAATCTTTTTCGACTTAACAATACTGCTTCTTTACCCTTACTTTACAATTGCCTTGAAACTATCAGCCAAAAGCTGTTTTCAATGATAACCCAATTTTACATTTACCAAACTGTTTAAATTCCTTGACTGAGCTTTTCTGCACAAATTTAAGCGCCACCTGAGAGGAAATATAAACTCTTTTAGTTTTGTTACTTTAATTCTACATATATATTAGAAAATAATGTTATGTTTTGGAAATTTATCAACTTCTGTTACTGGTAAACAAGACTGAAGTCTGGAACCTCATGGTGTTTTACTGACATGAGGCAAATACCAGTGGGAGTCTAGAGCAAAACAAGACCTTAAATTTATCAGTCTTGCCCGAATGTGTCCTCCCAGAAAATAATGCATGATTTGATAAAGAAATGCAGATGACTGTTGAGCTCAACTTGCCGGCAGATTGTCCACTTTGCGTGTTGCAGCGACGACTTGACCGAATGAACCAGCTCCAAGGACTTTTCCTATGTCCTAATCAGCAAGCTCAGCTGCAAATCAAAAACAAAGAAAAAATCCAGTTTTAACATGCCAAAAAAATCAAGTAATCGTATGTGGTTAGAACTGAGCTAAATAAAACAAAAATTCGGCAGAGGGAACGCGAGAAAATTAGCATTTATTTGGTAACGCTGACGTCACAAAAATCAGAAAAACACGCGTGGTGTCACGCGTGGTTATTCATTTAGGCGCGTGCGAGAAAGCAAGAGTAGATTAGAGCTCTTTTACCGGTTATTTATAGAGCTTTTTTGTCATATTTTTTTGGCCCTAGGCTTAAACACTTGTTTGAACGGAGTTTGAAACTATTGCTACTTACACCGAAGTGATTTAACGCCTTTCAAGTGCTGCAGTGATTTCGTTTCTTCTTAGGGTTACTTGCGTTATTTTTGAACGCGCGATTAATACTGCTGTTTGGCAGGCAATGGTAGAGCGCTCTATTGTCTCAGAAAAAACTGTAGTTAGCCACCTTAAAATCTAGGCTTAGTTCTCAAAGTTCAAATAAAGTTGTTGTTGTTGAATTCAACTTACCTTGAGAAGCTAGTTTCTTGATAAATTCTGGCACTTCAGAACGTTTCTCTTGATCGTCTTCATAATTGGAATCCCAAGATGACAAGCTGTCGGCTGACAGTGTCAATTTCATCTCGGCGTTTACCCAGTCGGGTTTCTGAAGAAACAAGAAATACGCAAAGAACGCAGAATTATTAATACGGCTAGAGCAAAATAGTTATCAATCGGTTTATTTATTTCTTTTTTCTTTTTGTTATTGGGTTAGTTAGAACGTCTACGGTGCAGTGCTGCAATTTTATACTCAAAAAGGCTGTATAAACTGTAATGATGTAAATTATTGGCAAAACTGTGTGTAATATAACAGTACGTAAAACCAACGATTTCAGTCAAGTTTGAGCCAGATTAGAAACCACCTCACCTCATAATCAAGAGACAAAAAGCTTTCGTAAGTACTGATTTTCTCCAGATAATCTTTCTCAGACTCGCTCCAGATACATCTCAATTTGTTTCTGTGGAAAAACAAAATGACGAGTTCGTTTAGAAACTTTTTTGGACGTATACAAGTTATTAATTTTTTTTGATTACCTGTGGAATTTAGAAGTACTTTTTCTCCTTCTCTGGCTAAAGCAACCATTTGATGAAAAAAAATTAAACGTTAGCATAAGTTACACTTGTAAGAAGACAAAAATTAACAGAGAGTACATTTATTCCTGTACAGATATTGTAAAGTGAAAAAAATGCATCTATTTCTTCGTTTGTTATTTTAAGTCTCTTTTCTTATGAAGAGGAGAACTCAAAAACAGAAAGGAAAGAATTAAGAACACACTTTCGCGTTACTCCCCACACAAAAACTGAATCAAAACGATTCTATATATATGGATGAATGTTTCCGCAGTATTTTACGTGATTTAAGTCAAATGAATTCTTACTCACCTCATTTTCCGTGCGCCTTTTCTTCGGCGAAGTTGTTTCTGTTTCCATTTCGCGCTTTCTTTTTAAGCGCACGCTTTCCGAAAAATTCGGATAATTAATCACACGCTTTTCACCGCGTGATTCCGTGCTGTTTGATAAGTATGCGTTAATCTCAGGCATGGTCAATCTCCAGTGATTGAACAACAAATTAAGGACGGTGCCTACTTTTGTTAGTGCGCACACGTCCTGCGCATCACGCAAGCCATGGTTTAGCTCCACGCGCGTGCTGGGGCTGAAATTGACGCAATCAACTACGCTACCACGTACACGACTAAAATGAAAGCAAAATTTTCCTACTGTGACCAGATCAAGTTTAATGAAACTCTACTTAAACCAGGAACACCAGAATAACAGCATATCGCTAACTACAAACTGTTTACGTCTTCCAGCTGAAAACCTAGCTATTATCTGTCAAAAATTATACCGAAATCCAACCGTAAACATGTACCTGCAGATGGCGTAGTGCGCGCGCAAAACAAGTGCGAGATACGCAAATGTCTCACTTACTGGGGAGGTGACAGGAAAAAATGTAACGGGCACCGTAAAACTTTTCAAAAAAGATCAATAACTTTAAAAAACGCGTGGTTACCCGTACATTTTATGTTATGAAATGGAAGTGGCAAGTCTATTCAACACGTGATTAGTTTCTGGTTGTGAGCAAAATGTATTTAGACTGTATTTTAGCTGAGCCAGAGGTAGGCTGTCAGATACGTTAAAAGCGATTTTGCAACGATATTGTTATTAAAAACATATCAGAAATGTTTTTTTTGTCACCATTTACCATGTAGTTTAAAGATCTTTTAAATGTGTTTGCTTTTCTGTACGTGAAGGCGAATTCTATGGAAATCTGTGAAGAAATATCCTTTCCTTCTTTTTTCAGGAAAATGCTGATGTCAGCATTTTTGTTGAGATTCAAGGCTAATTATCTCGAAAAAATGCTTGGCTACCCACATTTTTCTTTGTGGATTCCAGTAGCCCTTGCAAAGATCAACTTTTTCCGCGTGGTCCTTACCTGGCGTAAAACCCTTGGTATTTAGTAAGCACCGTCCTCAACTTGATACTACATGCGAACAGAGTGAAAGAATTCTCGCAATGTTCACGGCAAGCTAACCTGTTTACAACTGATCGTTTCTATGGTAAACTTGCAAACTAAAACCATTTTGCCTTTTGTGACGTGTTTGTGAGGTCTTGCTCGCGCTGCCGCTCGCGCTTATATGCGCGCACGCGCTAACGGACGTTACACGTTTTCACTCAGGAGGAAAACTGAAATCGTTTACTCTACTAAAATCGCCATAAACCAAGCCATGGCTTACTTAAAACATGCTTGACAACGCCGTCATAAGTTTTATAGCGAAGATTTTCACACCGAAATTATGGATCTGCAGGTCGATCTTGTGGTAAATCTTTGGTCCAAACATGTTGATAGAATTATGGGCCTCAAGCCGTTTGATTAATAACTAGAACATGGGAAAAGGTTCCTTTGAGTTAAATTTATGTAGTATGGTCTTCTTCCCAAAGAGGTTCCTTAGATGACTCAGTTCTCGCCATAGTCCGCCAGTTGTTGAGTCGCCTCTGTCCTTTCGTAGACCACTATGTACTAGTCGTTCCTTTCGTGCTGTTGGAAGATGCCGATATTCTCTACCCGGTTCGCTCTTTTGTCGGACGTTTGGCTCGCTAGCGGTGCAAAATGTTCCTCTGTAGAAAGCCAGTACAGTAAATCACCCTGATCTTTATGGACGTACGTTAGTCGGATATCAGTCGGTTTGGTCTTCAGTAAAAATGTACTTTATTGGAACTCGTAAGGATAGCTTGTTTGGTTTCAGTTTTTCTTCTCTTATTGGCGACGTTTTTAAGTAAAGCTTTCTTGAAGGGATTATCTAAAACCCTTGATTACTTTGTCACTGGGTATGCGCTTAAACTAGTCACATGAAGAAGCGTAGAGTGATCTTTATAGAACCATTATTCATGCTAGCGAACTAATTATGCAAATAATGTGTTCTTCTGTAAAATCAAATGCCGATGAACATGAACATAATTCTTAAATTTAACGGTAGTTGAAAACCTTCCAAACCTATAAACAAATCATTAGTAAAATCATATTCAGCTGTGAAACCTGCTCCCTAACTGAAATTTTTTGTGTAAATATACGAGATCGAGTGGGCGTCTGGTTTTCCGGGAATTCGGTCGACGTTTCGACACGTTTCCCCAAGATAAAAACGGCTTCAAAATATCATGAAAGGTTACGGAGGCAAAAATATAACCGACAACCTCAATTAAAATTCAGTTATGTGGTAAAATGTAATTGTCAAAGTCTATGTATAATTCTGCATCATTTCTCCCAGCCATAAATCATGCGATCAGTTGGCCAAATAAACACGCTGAACTAAATTAAGTAACGACGTTTTATCGACTTCTGGCTTTCGGTTTAATACAAACTAGACGAATGAAGTTCAAAGAAGTTCTTGGATCAGAAACCATACAATTTACGTCAGCGGCGATTCAAAAGGCATGCGATATCCTGCCATCTAACTCAAGCTTAAAATTTTCGGGGAGAAGCTGTTTGAAGTGGTACTGAACAGACTCGATGCAAACTCAAATTAATCAGGATTATTCTCTAATTAATGTGTATCGACACTCTCGTTTTGATCATATCTCCTTTATATCCCAATAAGGCATAGCTATATGGTCCAGTCAATAACAGAACGCCAACAGACCAGCCAACGCTAAAGCAAAACGCCAGCATGCGAACTGGAGTAAAAGAATTGTTCTACGGCGTTTTTCCAATTGAATTTGACAAGACTAAAAAGAAGAACTTTTCCAATCAGCTAGCTTTCCAATTTTAAACCATAGATGTAAAAATAATTCCGAAATGTTACCGAAAAACATATTTTGCTGCTTGCACTCAAGAAGGAAAACGTTGGGGAAAAGCCGCCAAAGTGGTCCTCAAAGATGGCGGACTGTGAAATTGAGGTCATGTGATCGCACACACGCCATTTAAGGCTGCCTCTTGCTATGTATTATATAGATGCTTGGCTTGATAGACTCCGTTATCACACTTTTTCATCAAGCATTTCTTAAGTTCGACAAGAGCAGGCTACGTTGAGGGTTCGCCGCAAAAAAATCAGTTCCTTTTGCTCATTGTTAAGTTTGAGCGATAAATTTCCTTTCAGTTTCCTTGATTCTCAATCATTCTATTTAATCACATATTTGGCAAGACACTTTGCGGAGTTTCTATTAACACCTCTGCAGTTAAGCGGTGTGACAACCAGGTTGTGTTTTTAGTGTCTAGCAACTTTATTTCGTGATTTCAACATTATTTACCCCACCACAGAACGTCTTAGTCCAAAATTCCAAAACGAAGTCATTCATTTTCCAAATGTCATCAATGTCATCGATGTGCAAATATTGCTTAAGTGGCCAATGATCTCACCAGCAGATTTCATTTTCTAATTTCCCGAAGGAACGGATGACCTTGAGAATGACAGTGTCCTGATATTTTACTTTCCAAAGCAAACAGTATAAAATGAATTTCACAGTAACGTTCACTCTAGTCAAGAAATACGAGCTGGCCTTCAGTCTTCAACATTGCCCTGGTGAGTAGAACTTAGCTTGTAATGTTATGTGTTTTTGTGAATGTCACTAAATATTAATATTAAATAATGCTCGTTATTGTGTCGTCGAGATATACATTTATAAATTAGCAGCTGTATATCTAAGTGAAATGCAGCCGAAAAGTCCAGGAATAAACTCACGACAATAGCTTATTCACTCATGTGATTTAGAAAACATCCTGTAAGAAAGCGTGCGCTAAAAGCCATTCTTCTAAAACATTTAAGATATTTTGCGTAAAGCAAATTTATTGTACGTAAAAAATGTTTTCTATAATTTTCAGAATTATTGTCTAGCACGCAATTTCTTAACTCGCGGTCGCATAAATGAGCTTAACTGACAAGCATACATTTCAGTTCTGAAGTGTTTATTCCTGCACAAAATGGTTCTGCTGCCGTGGAACATCGTTGAACGGTGTACAATAAAGTATGATGCTCCCTAATTATGATTTTAAATTTTCGAGCGTTTTCTTCACGAGGGCCCAGCTATCGCTAAGATTATGATTTCCCTTCAAAACGTCCACCCACATTTTGTGAGGGAATTGTATCTGGCGTGGCTTTTTGAGTGACCGGTAACAGACAAAAAGCATAAATACAGAGTGCGGGAAAACTCCCCTGTTCGCAGGTTATTATGACATGGCAAACTGGCCTATGAAAATGAAACGGAAAATTCTGATTGGTTCCATGTGCTGCCCTAAATATACGGTAGCCTGTCGTTTCTCCAAGAACCGTTTCGCCTCAGTTCGGCTGAGGTTTTATTGACACAAATTAGGGAGTAGTTTGCGCTGAAATGTGTTTCATTTTCTATATTCCTTCCTCAATATACTTGTCGGGGTGGTAATCGGTCGTTTCGCCAACGTATGAAGTCGACTCGCCAATGTCCTGGATCAGTTCGCCTACGCTTGTAAGTCATTTCGCCAACGTCTACAATACTTTTTTGGAAAAAAAAATTGAGATGTGTTCACAAATTACCAGAGGAATAACATGTCGCCTTTGATGTAAGATGACATGGGTGTCCATAGATTAATGTGGACTGCGAGCAATCTCTGTTTTGCTCGAAAATCCGTGGGAAAGAAAGCGAAACGGGAGAATGTGCAAGCGTAATGGCGAGACTGACATATGAGCGGCGAGCGGCGAATACGGAGCCCATTAAGTGCCAATAAATTACACTTCCAATTTGAAATCTGCCCTGAAGTTTTGCCCGCGTTCTGCCGTTTTTCAATTTTCTTTGTTGAAAAAAAAGGAAAAAGTTAGCTGATATGGTTGTAAACCGTTACCCGGTGAACCACGCATTGTTTTGTGAGAAAAAAAATAGTGTCCAAGGAAAGAGAAGAGTGGACACTTAGTTTCATGTTTTTGTTACAGTTCAAATGAGTATATGCAATCAATTTCTTGACTGTTACATGTTAGCAAACCGCAAACAGAGCTACAGTGCGGACCGTTGAGTTGGACCGTTCACAGATCAGTTTCGTTAAGAGAGGATTAAGGGTAAGAAAATTAATCTCTCATGTAGGTATCAACCGTTTTCAAGTTATTTTAAGATATGGTACCCAGTTCTCCCGAGAATAATGATACCGCGCGTATTGCGTAGATGTGTTCTTGGAAAAGGAAAAAGGCGCATAAAAGTACCATGAAAGATGCTCTCCCTGACAGGCTCCGTACGCGCATCGTGTACAAATTTTCTTGTGCAAGCTGTAATGCTTGTTACGTTGGCGAAACAAGCCGACATTTCTCCACGCGCGTGCACGAGCACTTGTCATCGGACAGATCTTCTCACGTTTATAAGCATTTGCAGGCTTCAGAGTCGTGCCGTACCTCTTGTAACTTAGACTGCTTCAAGGTCTTAGACTCTGCACCTACCAAGTACCAAGTTAAGCTTAAGGAGTCTATGTACATCAAGTGGGAAAAGCCTGACCTTAATTAACAGGTCAAACACATCGATTTGATGCTTTCCCTATAGCTGCACGCGCACGCGCATCTTTTAATTCCATTAACTTCGAAATTTATCTAGCGTATTGTTTTCCAATGCAATGTAACGTAGGATTTGTAACAGGCACGTTTTAAATCACTGTAAACTTTCAAAACCGTCACACTGACGATGACGGATGTACCGTCGAAACATGTTTGTGAAAATTAAAAAAGTCGTATTATTTTTGAAAATTTCTACATTTTTGCTGCTGTCTCGACCATTTGGAACAATGAAAAACATTTTTATACAAGAAAAATGGATACTTCGATTAACTTTTGATCCTGGGTTAGCGTTAACCGGCTTTCGAACAACCCGGCCCAGCTGGGTGACCATCTCCTAGACTCCCATAATGAAGCGTTTGATAAAGGAAAAATGTCATTCTCTCAAATCTCACTAGTACCAAAAGGGGAGAGCTACCTGGTCGAATTAACAACTTGGCGTCCAATTACACATCTAAATGTCGACTATAAAATACTGGCAAGAACATTTACGAAAAGAATTGAACTCAAATTACCCAAATTAATATTTTCAGATCAAACTGGATTTGTCAAAGGAAGGTTTATCGGTCAAAACGTAAGATATCTCAATGACGTTATGGAATACACTGAACTAAACAAAATTCCAGGAATTATGGTACTTATAGATTTCGAGAAAGCATTTGATACGTTAGAATGGCAATTCCTTCATCGATAATACGCTAAAATGCCTCAATTTTGGTCCAAACCTGAGGACCTGGATCTCTGTGATGTACTCGGATGTAGAAAGCGGAATAATAAACGGAGGTTACGTTACAAATTACTTTAAGGTATCCCGAGATGTTCGACAAGGCTGTCCCTTGAGTCCTATTCTTTTTATATTATCCGCAAAACTACTAGCGCATAAGATACGTCAAAATAGCAAGAGTAAGGGAATAAAGCTCCCAAATAATGTTGAAATAAAACTAAGCCAATTTTCTGATGACACGACCGTTATCTGTAAGGAGATTGAATCACTAAAGGAAAATATAACGATTTTAAACAAATTTGCCGAAATCTCAGGCCTCAAATTGAACAGAAAGAAGACCAAAGGTATCTGGATTGGACCGCAGAAGAAGAATAAAACTAAACCCCAAGCAATAGACATAACTAATGAACCAACTAAAACACTGGGAATCTATATTTCGGACAATCGTGATGAGAGTAACGTCCAAAACATTTTCGTCAAAATTCAAAAAATGGAAACAAAATTAAATATCTGGCTGTCTCGATTAAATATTTGGCTGTCTCGTCTACAAGATCTTCTTAAGAATACTGCAAAAAATATCTATCTTGTGAAGAAAGAGTGCAAGGATTACAATACATCCTATTTACGCCAACATTCTTGAAACTGGTGTGAGCGGCAAGAACAAAAGACTGTTTCTAGAATCCTTGCACTCTTTCTTAGACAAAAACTCCATAAATGAAAGAGCACCCTTCCCAAGGGTTTACGCGTCACTGGTTGCCTCCCTAGGGGGCAACGAACAATAACGTCCCAGCTTATTAAAATTCTGTGAATCGCGCGAAATCATCATTCTCTGAAGAAGACCGCAGAAGGCGGTCGAAAATTTAAGAGACAATTTTACTTTTTTAGATCTGTTTTAAACGTTTTTTAATCAATTCAAACAAAAACTAAATATACAATGGAAAATCGAAAATAAGGGGAAATTGAATAGCTAGATCCTGATAACCAGCAACCAGCACTGCGCGACCCTATTAACAAATGTAATTTTAATCAATCATAGTAATCTATGCTAAATTTCGTTAAGTGAATACTGTAATTATAAATTATACTGTACTCTAGGTAGCGTGCCGCAACAAGTGTAAGCTTTCTGTTGTTTTTTAATAATAATTATTATTTTGTAATTTGTGTACTTGTATTATTTTCTATAGTTTCTGACATCTTTTTGTAGCTGTAGCGTAAGTTTAATTGTAATTGTTGTAATTGTTTGAGCAATTTAAAAAAAAAAATTAATCCTGGGTTGGCGTTAACCGCCTTTCGAATAACCCGGCCCAGCTGAGTAAAATGTGCGTTGCAGGATTGGCTTTTGTCAGACCCTCCAGGAATTTGTAAAACCTGGAGTGATCTAACATGGATCGAGAGGTTACCTTAGGAGCAAGACCTACATAAGGGATTAACTTTCCTACCCTTTATGCTCTTGGTTTCTTGGCTTTTTCCAAACATTGAACAAAAGAAAACAGTCGGTTGTTAAGATCATTTCCCAGTATTGCATTTCGCATCCTTACTGCGCATAATTTATGGCGCCATTAATTTAATTAGCGCGCGTTCGTGCACGCGTACATTGAAAACATGGCGGATTTGCCTTGATATTGAGTTCTGTCAGTTGAAAAATGGCTATAGCTCACCAACGAGCTCGGACACCCCAAATTTTTTTCCAGTCATTTTAATCAACTAATCATTAACTTTGCGTCAGAAAAGACTGATCTGATTTCTATTGTTGAAAATTGAATAAATAAGGAAAATAGCAGCTGCACTGTAGTCTTTTCTTTTCAATATTATGCAGTTTGATAGCCGTGGCAAGCAATTTGGTTCCAATATTTTAACAAGGATTCAGCTGTCTGTAAAAATCAAACTTAAAAAGTTTATTTGTGTCCGACACAAGTATTGACTGTAGTTTGAGGCGTGTTTTCACGAGTCTGGGCTCACAAAGAGTTTACAATAACTTGGAATGCGTTCTTGTAATAAGCATTAAAGAACGCTAAAATGGGACATTTTCAATGCCTCACTGCTCCGTCCTTAACGAGCCTGGGCACCCTCCTTTTTATTTTATAATTAAAGTTCTCATATGATAAATATTCATTGGACAAAGTTTGAACAAAAATCTATGTGCAGTTTTATTCCAGGGGAATTACCTTAAGTAGGAAGCCTTTTCTCTCCATATTTGGCGAAAAACTGAACTTAACCAAATACAGAGATTAATAAATTCGAACTTAAACTTAAATAAACTGAAATTACAACAAGACGAAAAACAGCAAAAATAGAAAGGAAAACGAGACTACTTACAAGATCTGTACCACACTCCGGAACTGACAACGACTGAATACAACTAAAAGAACTACAACGCTATAAAACGGAATTTTGAACTAAAAGAATAAACTTAACGAGGTTACGTGATAAACAATAGACGATTACATAGCACGACGCGAAAAAACTAATTTGCATTGAAAAACTGCACAAAAAAGGTACGCAAAAATTAACCTTAACAAACCCAAACCAAAAAAGAAAAGTCGACCAAAAACGGAAAAATTTAAGTCTCGCGGCTACACCTGATCAAACCTAGTTATTTGCACTTACTTATTTTCTAGAGTTTAAATCACTCCTATAGGAAGCATTAAGTAAATAGTAAGCAACTGATCGCCCACCGAGTTCGTGACAGATAACTAGTAGGTACGCGAAAATTAAACCAATCACAAACGAGAATTTTGTTCAAGATACAATTACTCTCTAAATTGTACCACACGAGCTCCAGTTAGTAATTAATCGTATCAATGATAAAGCTCGAGATTCCCGAAAAGACTTTTAAGACCATAGCAGTAGAGGCAATCTTATCTTGCATCTTAGTTGACGTTTACTTTCTTATTCTTGTTTTACCAAAATATTTCGAAGAAAAAGGTAGCGAAAGTTACTTTTGTGGCGCGTCCTCAGCTTGCGAACCATGGGTAGAAACATAAATGATGAGCGGATTTGGAAAGTTGATTTGTTTGCCTAACATTGACTTTTCCGGGTCTTTGCGCTTTTGACAAAACCATAACATAATGCTGGAAAACTTTTTTTTTTTCAGATTCAAGATTTACAAAAAGAAGGCGTCATGAATAACATAGAAGAAACTATAGAAGCCGTGATGATTAGCTTCTGGTGTTTATGGTTGCCTATTTTCCTTCTCAAGACCGCTCGTGTTTTAAAAGCCATCGAGTTATGCAAGGAGAGCTTGGTTTTGCTAAATGAACTGAGTGTAGAAAAATAATTAATCAAAACAATTTATGAATTAATTTATCTAACAATGCTCAGCGCGTACTATCGAATCAGCGACATCACAAATGCAATAACATGCGGCAGGAAACTTCTCGCTATTTGTCGCGAGTGTGGTGATACAGTCCGAGAAGGGAAATTTGGTATGGCACTGGCAGAGGTGTATTTGACTCAAAATATGTCTGCCGAGGCAAAAGAACTTTATGAGAGGACAAACATTATCATGAGAGAAATTGGTGATAGAGCAGGAGAAGCGTTATCTTATGGAAGCCTTGGAAATATGTTTGTATCTCTTGGTCAATATCTAA
Organism: Orbicella faveolata; assembly: GCF_042242905.1. NCBI lineage: Eukaryota > Metazoa > Cnidaria > Anthozoa > Scleractinia > Merulinidae > Orbicella > Orbicella faveolata. The sequence continues at coordinate 5,717,188 of NW_028301536.1, read as the reverse complement.
AGGCTAAAGAATATTTCGAGAAAGCGCTTGCAATCAAAATGGAAATTGGTGACAGAGCAGGAGAAGCGTCAAGTTATGGAAAACTTGGAACTGTGTTATATCTCTTGGTCAATATGCCAAAGCTGAAGAACATTATGAGAAATCACTTGCAATCAGAATGAAAATTGGTGACGAAGAGGGAGAAGCGACAGCTTACGGAAACCTAGGAACTGTGTTTGGATCTCGCGGTGAATATGTCAAAGCTAAAGAATATCTGGAGACAGCGCTTGCGATCAAGATAGAAATTGGTGATAGAGAAGGAGAAGCGTCATTTTATGGAAACCTTGGAAATGTGTTTCAATCTCTTGGTCAATATGTCAAAGCTGAAGAATATTACGAGAAAGCACTTGCAATCACGAAGAAACTTGGTGACAAAGAGGGAGAAGCAAAAAATTATTGTAACATAGGGCGTTTGTTTCATACTCTTGTCGAGTATGTGAAAGCTCAGGAGTATCTTGAAAAAGCACTGAAGATCAGAATGGAAATCGGTGACAGGCCAGGAGAAGCAGAAGTTTACGCAAATCTAGGGGCATTGTCTAAATCTCTTCGAAAATACAGAAAAAGTAAAGAATGTTATGACAAAGCACTCGCAATCTTTAGTGAAATTGGAGGCAAAGCAGGAGAAGCAACTGTTTATGAACATCTAGGCTGTTTGTTTCAATCTCTTGGCGATAATGTCAAAGCTAAAGAATATTTTGAGAAATCTCTTGCTATCACACTTCAAACTGGTGACAGAAAACAAGAAGCAATAAATTACCATCGCCTGGGATCTATGTTCCTAACACTTGATAAATATGTCATGGCTGAAAAATATTTTGAGAAGGCACTTTCATTAGTTAAACATAGTAGGTATGCCGAAATTGAGCTTGAGTGCTATTTGTCTCTGACATTGACAAAACTTAAACAAGAAAAGTCCCAGGAAGCCTTTTCCTATATATCTCAAAGTGTGAAGAAATGCGAAGATTTGCGAGATGTTAATGCAGAAAGTGATCACATCAAGATATCATTAGCAGACAAGTACAGTGTCCCCTACCAGTTGCTCAGTAAATCTTTTTGTGCCGCTGGAAATCCCAGGAATGCCCTCAATGTTGTAGAGCTTGGACGGGCTAGAGCCCTAGCAGACTTGATGGCAACTCAGTACTCTGCTGAAAAACACACATCAGCTGACCCACAAACAAGGACTGGCATTGAAAATGTCATGAAGAACGAAAGTAATTTCACCTGTCTATACATTTCGTATAATACTCAAGAAGTATTTTTGTGGCTTCTCGAGAAGAGTGGAGCCATTCATTTCCGAAATATTAGAGTGGAGAAAAAGACCCTTCACACCAGATTGGCAAAGGGTGCTAGAAATTTGGATGAATTTTTTGCTATCATGACTGAAAGCTTCCGCAGCTTTGGAATTTTACCGGAAGAGATTTGTGAAGATCGATCTTTAAATGACATAAATATTGAGCCGAAACTCGAATCTTGTCAGGAAGAGGGTTTTGAAGGTTTACGGCGAGAAAAGGATAAGGATGATCCCGAACCGAGTCTACGGTTGTTCTACGAAATGTTGATCAATCCCGTGTCCGACCTACTTGACGAACCTGAAGTCCTCATTGTTCCTGATCGCGGCTTGTACCGTGTTCCATTTCCAGCTTTACTCAATGAAAGTGGAAAGTATTTATCAGAGACTTTCAGAATCCGCATTGCTCCTTCTTTGACGACTCTAAAGCTCATACAGGACAGTCCTGCAGACTATCACAGTCAGACTGGTGCTCTGGTAGTAGGTGATCCTGATGTTGGTGAGGTGATTTACAGGGAATGTGTCAATAAGAACTTCGTACCATTGCCTGGTGCAAGAAAGGAAGCAGAGATGATTGGGCAACTGCTAAGCGTTCAGCCTTTGTTAGGACAACAAGCAACGAAGCAAGCGGTACTTGAGAGGATACGCTCAGTGGGTCTGATACATATTGCTACACATGGTAATGCTGAAAGAGGAGAAATTGCTCTTGCTCCTGCTGGCTTGACTACTGAGACTCCACAAGAAGACGACTACCTTTTGAAAATGTCTGACATTTCACAAGTGCAATTGCGAGCCAAACTGGTGGTACTAAGCTGTTGTCACAGTGGTCGTGGACAAATTAGAGCCGAGGGAGTTGTGGAAATCGCTCGTGCGTTCTTAGGATCCGGTGCACGCTCAGTGTTGGTGGCACTGTGGGCTCTGGAGGACAGGGCAACAGAGCAGTCGATGAGTCACTTCTACGAGCACCTTGTTCGCGGGGTAAGTGTCAGTGAGTGTCTTCATGAGGCCATGAAGTGGATGAGAGAGCACGGTTTTAGCAAGGTTCACGAGTGGGCACCGTTTATGCTGATTGGGGATAACGTGTCATTTGCTTTTCCAAAAAGGTAAGTAATCGCAAAGAGAAAAACAAACCTAATACGATCTTTTATTTCGTTGCAAAAAAACAAACTCAGAATGGAATCTTACACACTGTGCTGGGGCATTAATAAACAGAAGCTTCACATCACTAATAATAATGTGAGTTCCTGTTGTTTGGAGAATTTTTGGGGATAAAAAAATTTTTAGTGTTTTGATTTGACATTTAATCCTTTGATCTATACCTACATTGTTTACATTTTGTAACTTGTGCCCAGTACTAAGATATTAAAATCATTTTTTTTAAGAGCTTCTTGCTGCTGAAAAACAGTGTTAAGAAACAAAACTAACCTTCCAGTCAAATAGGGTTTTCCTGTTACGTTTTGGACCTGTTGCTATTTTATAAGTTAAAGTTCAGTTTATTTTATTAAGTACAGGAAAGCGCTAACGAGAAATCTGTTACATATTGTGCAGGTCAATTTACATCAACTTTCTTATTTTTTGTTTCTTTGTCTCTTTGTTGCAGGATTAAGACCACATCAATGAAGGACTCTATGTAGACCAACATCAAGCCAATGAGCTAAGAAACTTCTGCAAGGACAGTGTTCATTTCTCTCAAGCAGCAAAGAAACCTTTTTTATTGAATGAGTTTCATTTAACAAATAAAGAAGCCTGAGCCGTGTATTACACTGTGATAAAACGTGACGAGTGTTCTCAAATGTCCGGAGTGTTTTACCACAGTGTAATATACGGCTTAGGCTTCTTCATTTGCCTTATGATATAGATTTTTACACGAGCAAAACAATAAAACACGCTTTTTCTATGCTTTATACTCTGATTTATTATATGGCTGTGTCTCACAAAGACTGGGAACTACCCAATTCACGAATTTGATTGGCTGAAATCGATATCGACCGCGGTCTAGATTTTCCCATCTAGACCGGCATCTAGCTAGACCGGTTTCATTTTGCGTTGAAAAAGTAGCAAACTAAAATACAAAAATGTTCCCCATTTTTTTTATTTTCTTCTCAATCATTTACGGAAGTGCCAAAAAGCTTGATAACAAAAAAAAAGTAAAGAGGACGAGCAAATTTCGGCAGGTTTAAGTTAAGCTCATCGCCGTTCGCAAGCAAACTGTCAGCAAACCAGTTCCATTAAACGAATTAAAGTTTTCTTCTTTACCATCTAATAAACATCTCATTAAATAACCGAGCTAAGTCGGTCTGTATGGGAGAATCGTGACCTCGGTCGTATGTACAGACCTCACTGCGTTCGGTCTGTACTCACGACCTCGGTCAAGATTCTCCCATACAGACCTCCAGCTCGGTTAATAAGAGCTAAAAAGCATAGGTTTTTGACCAATCAAGGCGCACGCAAATATGTAATAAGAATAATAATTAATGATTTTCTAACGCTTTTAAATCACGGGCCAGTCAAGTGTATCGCGAGAACCTAATTACACGATAATTCATTCTATATGTATCACAAAATTATTCTTCCCTTGCACGTGACGTCATCATGTTCTAAAATCCAAAACTAAAGGGATACCACACAGTTTTTTCTCCTCATCAGACATAAGGGGTGCTAAATTTATATATGTTTACAACTCTTCAGCTCAGTAGCTTGTTTCGTCTGGAAACCACCGCATTTTGAATTTCAGAGTTACGGTGAAACGTGACATAAAGCTACGAACTCGTTTGCCGAAAATATTTACTTCTCTCGTGATTTTTAGCCGTTTTAGAAGTTTAAGTATTAGGAAAAGTGCTTATTTAAATGCTTGTTTGTTCAGTAGAGATAATCAGTCACCTAGATAGCCTAAGTAAGTTCCAGATGTTTACACAATTTTGCGGTCGCCATATCGGTGGCCGGGCTCTGTAAATTTGCGCAAAATATTTCGACGAATATCCGAAGTTTGGGAAAGCGCATAGACTTTAAACTTGGAGAAGCGTCTTCTTTATCAGTCTCCTATAACATCACAATTTCTTGACTTTATCCTCTGAATGGTGTTCGAATTAATTTTTTTTATGGCGTGACAGTGCAAGCCAAGTATTGCACGAGGAAACGACGTTAACAGAAGCGTGCTTAAACCTGTAATTAAACTAGTAGAATATCCTAAAGCGATATTTCAACCGCAGTAAAGTGTTGTAAGTAAAATCACACCAGAAGAATCGCCAATATTTTCGTACATGTATAAATCTAACTTTACTTCCACCCCAACTAACTGCTCTGTGTCTCCGATCTTTCCCGCCTGCTAAATGTTGATTGGCTAATTCAAATACCACAGGCATTGCCCGTATGCAAGGTTAATGTTACAACGAATTCTTTCTAGAGAAACAAACAGGCACAACATCAAAGTCCTTCCCAGTCGAAGGTAGTCCACGCGCGAAGTGCGAGATTCTGTACCTCACTTTTTTTGCGCCCGCCTTTTGAGCGTCGCTGAGATTTTTATCGCTTTGAGTCTGGGTTCGGATTTTGCTGCTCAACTTTTGGCCAAATCTAGTATGTTGGACAGGCTTTTTTTTTTTGAGGGTCTTTTTTTTGATCCGGCAATCTAATGCATGGATTTGACTTCTCTATAATAATGCTTTATTCACCGTTTTGTCGCATACGAATCAATTAAACACGGTGTTCTATGTTTTATTTCTTCTGATAAAACATTTTAGGCTCCGTCCACATTACACCGGATGAATTGGAAAACGGAGGTTTCACTCTGTGAACGCCTCAAATGTTTTCCGTCCACACTACGCCGGAGGAATTTAAAAACGCAACAATCACCGGTCATTTTAGATTTGTGTTTGAGAAAAACTCAGTCAGGGAAATCACATGATTATCGTGACGCAACCGTCTCGAAAAATTCCGTTTTCAAAATGTTTTCCGTCCACACGAAAACAAAAAGCCGCCGTTTTCAAATTTCTCCAGCTGGAAGGCCTAACCGCAGAAATAAACTTGCGTTTAGAAATCTCTCCAGCGTAGTGTAGACGCTGCCTTAATTAATATACCCAGTAACTAATCCATATTATAACAGCGTATAAATACTTTATTCAGAAACTATTCTCATCATTTAAAATATACTACATTACTTTATGATATAATTACTCTATATACACTGTGATGACTTGCATGTCTTTGTGCCTGACTTCCTGTAAAGCTACTACGAAATCAAGGATTCTCTAACGAAATAAAACAAACGATCTATTCCATTTTATTCTTGTATACTTTCAACTAAACTTGCTCAGTAAATCCAGTGAATTACACCGTAATCGAACAAATCTGGCGCATTCATGAAAGGTATCTATTACTGATCTCATAAACGGTTTATTAGATCAATAATAGATATCTGTCATAATTTGCGGATATTGTATAATAGTTTGTAATAACTTAACGATCATTTTTATTAGATTAATGTCTATTCACAGCTGTTATATATGGTCCGACTCTAGTGGGCAAAAATCTAAATTGCACTGTTAACTTTTAATGGCTCAGAAGCCGATCAGTAAGCTATGTAATTAATATAATATTAATTATCTTTCAACTCAGTTCATTGGCTAAATAACAGATGTGTTTCACGAGTGATGATAGAAGTTTAGTCTGTCATGGCGAACCATGGATGCTGCAGAGTTTGTTTCAGAGTTGGACGATTGCTTGGAGTCGTGTTCAGCAGCGAGTAAATAAGGTTCTTTGCCTCTGTTGAAAAGGAATAAAAAGATAAATATCAAGATGTAAACATGGGATTACGGAGCTGAAATTACCCGCTACAGAATCAATATGGAAGGTGAAAGTTAATAGGTATAGGTAATCATACGGTTTCGAGTTCAATTTGAAAAACTCACAAGTGCTGATTAATTCCAAATTGAACGAGAAAAACCGTATGATTACTTATTAATAATATAGATATGAAAAAAATTTGTGTGGAGGAAATGCCGGAAGATCTTTCTTGAGACCGTTTTTTCTCATTCGAGAAAACTTTTTTCAAAGTTTCTGCACTAAATTTTCGTCATCATTTTATGTGATATCATTGGCTTAGCAAATTTCCTATTTTCTTTCAGCCAATCATAACCTAGAATTACGATGTGTAATTTGCACCGGTGTTACAGTTTTTGCACTGATGTTACACTTTTTGCACTGGTGTTACACCTGAACTGCACTGCTCTCAGCCAATCAGAATCGAGTAATCTTTTCATGTATATTATTATAAGAGAAACAGTGAAAGTGTTTCTACTTGATATAGCAAGTAGAGATTAAGAAGAAAATACCTGGTGAAAGCTGGTGTGGTACTCTAGGTGCCATGCGCAGAGCGTGACGTGGATGTTTAAATGCTGGGACTACAGGTGACAGCATATCCACAAGAAGGATTCCCATTTGCCACACAGTGCCCTGACAGCCGTCATATTGCTTGGATTTACTGAATTCAGGAGGCATGTACTGTGGTGTGCCTGAATGCAAACAAATCACACTATCACATAAGCCGCCAAGTTTTATTTTACTTACAGATGTCGCTCACAAGACACTCCAGCATTATTTTCACCTCTGAATTTTGTGAAAGGTTCTTGTTGAACTTCAGATGCCAGTCCAAAGTCGATCAACTTGGCTTCATCAGTGCGCATGTCCACCAGGATGTTCTCTGGTTTCATGTCTCGGTGTAGGACACCAGTCTCCTCGCAGTTGATGTTGGCCTGCAGGATCTGGGCAAAGTATCGCCGGGCTTCTCGTTCTGTCAGTGGTCGCCCCAGGCTGTCTCGGTCGTGTATGACGTCAAACAGGTCTTTACAGACTTCCGGTCTTTCCATGACGTGAACATAATGCTCGTCAGTGTCGACCACTTCATATATGTCGATCACGTGACGGTGTCTTGCTTGGCGCTGAAGATAAGCCTCGGATGGAATTTCTCCACCGTTTATCTATAAAAAGGGAGGGAGGGTGGGTTAGTTTTTTTTGTGCACTATTTTTCGAAATCTTCACCTGGCTTTCTCAAGTATCACAACTTGTTAATCTTTTTCGAGTTAACAATACTGCTTCTTTACCCTTATGTTATAGTTGCCTTGAAACTATCAGCCTAAAGCTGTTTTCAATGATAACCCAATTTTACATTTACCAAACTGTTTAAATTCCTTGACTGAGCTTTTCTGCACAAATTTAAGCGCCACCTGAGAGGACATATAAACTCTTTTAGTTTTGTTACTTTAATTCTACATATATATTAGAAAATAATGCTATGTTTTGGAAATTTATCAACTTCTGTTACTGGTAAACAAGACTGAAATCTGGAACCTCGTGGTGCTTTACTGACATGAGGCAAATACCAGTGGGAGTCTAGAGCAAAACAAGACCTTATATTTATCAGTCTTGCCCAAATGTGTCTTCCCAGAAAATAATGCATGATTTGATAAAGAAATGCAGATGACTGTTGAGCTCAACTTGCCGGCAGATTGTCCACTTTGCGTGTTGCAGCGACGACTTGACCGAATGAACCAGCTCCAAGGACTTTTCCTATGTCATAATCAGCAAGCTCAGCTGCAAATCAAAAACAAAGAAAAAATCCAATTTTAACATGCTAAAAAAATCAAGCAATCGTATGTGGTTAGAACTGAGTTAAATAAAAAAAATTCAGCGGAGGGAACGCGAGAAAATTAGCACTTATTTGGTCACGCTGACGTCACAAAAATCAGAAAAACACGCGTGGTGTCACGCGTGGTTATTCATTTAGGCGCGCGCTCATGTGTCGCGTGCGAGAAAGCAAGAGTAGATTAGAGCTCTTTTACCGGTTATTTATAGAGCTTTTTTGTCATATGTTTTTGGCCCTAGGCTTAAACACATGTTTGTACGGGGTTTGAAACTATTGCTACTTATACCGAAGTGATTTAACGCCTTTCAAGTGCTGAAGTGATTTCGTTTCTTCTTAGGGTTACTTGCATTATTTTTGAACGCGCGATTAATACTGCCGTTTGGCAGGCAATGGTAGCGCGCGCTATTGTCTCAGAAAAAACTATAGTTAGCCACCTTAAAATCTAGGCTTAGTTCTCAAAGTTCAAAGAAAGTCGTTGTTGTTGAATTCAACTTACCTTGAGAAGCTAGTTTCTTGATAAATTCTGGCACTTCAGAACGTTTCTCTTGATGGTCTTCATAATTGGAATCCCAAGATGACAAGCTGTCGGCTGACAGTATAAATTTCATCTCGGCGTTTACCCAGTCGGGTTTCTGAAGAAACAAGAAATACGCAAAGAACACAGAATTATTAATACGGCTAGAGCAGAATAGTTATAAATGTTTATTTTTTTTTTGTGATTGGGTTAGTTAGAAAGTCTACGGTGCAGTGCTTCAATTTTATACTCAAAAGGCTGTATAAACTGTAGTGGATGTAAATTATTGGCAAAACTGTGTGTAATATAACAGTACGTAAAACCAACGATTTCAGTCAAGTTTGAGCCAGATTAGAAACCACCCCACCTCATAATCAAGAGACAAAAAGCTGTCGTAACTACTGATTTTCTCCAGATAATCTTTCTCAGACTCGCTTCAGATACATTTCAATTTGTTTCTGTAGAAAAACAAAATGACGAGTTCATTTAGAAACCTTTTTTTAGACGTATACAAGTTATTAAATATTTTTCATTACCTCTGGAATTTAGAAGTGCTTTTTCCCCATCTCTGGCTAAAGCAACCCTTTGATGAAAAAGAATGAAACGTGAAAATAAGTTACACTTGTAATAAGACAAAAATCAACAGAAAGCCCATTTATTCTTTTAAAGACGTTGTAAAGTAAAAATAAAAATGCACCTATATTTTCGTTTGTTATTTTAAGTCTCCTTTCTTATGAATAGGAAAACTCAAAAACAGAAAGGAACGAATTAAGAACACACTTTCGCGTTATTCCCCACACGAAAACTGAATCAAAACGATTCTATATCTATGGATGAATGTTTCCACAGTATTTTCTTAAATCTTCACATGATTTAAGGGCCCATTAACCGATCTTTTCGAGCCGTTGCTAAGGAAAATTTAGTCTCATATAACCTCATCATTTTTAGTTAGTTCAGAGTTATTTCATGTGTTTCAACTTTTTCATGATCAGTAACACTAGTGATGACGTCATCAGGCCACACCCATGGTCATGTGACTAATACAGAAAAAATGCAAAGGCTCCCAGGCAAAGTACTTTCTCGGGATTTTTTTCATTGATTTAATGTTTTAATTTAAATCCTCATTACGCTATGCATCGATTTTGTTTCATTTCTAAAAGGTCAGATTTTGAGAGCATTTCAAAATATTGAAAAATTCGTAATTTTCTGAAAAAAGCATGATTTCGAAAAAGGAATGCATAGCTATGTTGCCAACGTTGGCTTTAATCGAAATTCGTCGAAAAAGGCTGGATTTAACGAAAAACCGCGTTACCTTTAGCATTTAAAGAAACCGGAAGTGCGCCCTATATCTATTGGAAGTTACCCTATCAGCGCGTGCGCAATTTACATTACCAGCGCACTTCGGTAAGATCAAACAAAGCCACACGGAGTTAGTTTTTCTCTTTCTATTGCCCTTATTTTTCTGTCTTTCTCTTATTTTGTCTTTGCCTGTACTTTTTATACTTTGCATTTTGCGAAACACACACAAAAAAATAAAAATGGATGCGAATTTGCAAGTTTTTGAGTTGTTTTTATTTTTCGCGCTCAGGCTGACGTAAATGACCGGAAGTGAAATTTCACCAAATTAGCAACGCGCGCGAGCGCGCGCATGAATCGGTTAATGGGCCCTTAAGTCAAATGAATCCTTACTCACCTCATTTTCCGTGCGCCTTCTTTTCTTCGGCGAAGTTGTTTCTGTTTCCATTTTACGCTTTCTTTTTAAGCGCAAGCTTTCCGACAAATTCGGATAATTAATCATACGCTTTTCGCCACGTGATTCCGTGCTGTTTGACAAGTATTCATCAATCTCAGACATGGTCAATCTCCAGTGATTCAACAACAAACTAACTTGGTACTGCAAGCGAAGAGAGTCAAAGAATTCTCGCAGTGTTCACGGCAAGCTAACCTGTTCACAACTGATCGTTTCTATGGCAAACTTGCAAACTAGAGCCATTTTGCCGTTTGTGACGTGTGTGTGACGTCCTGCTCGCGTTTGACGTGCGCACGCGTCAACGGACGTTACACCCATTCACTCAGGAGGAAAACTGTAATCATCTACTCTAACAGAATCGTCAGAAACAGCTCTGCTAGAGAAAAGGAAGGCAGTAGTTTTGAACAAGTGATGTACTTTAGAATCATATCACATTCCAAATTTGGTTTTGCCTAAAATGTCAGCCTGGTTAACATGTAAGCCTACGCGTCGCTGGAAATGTGTTCAGTTATTTTCTTACACCATGGATAGTAGAAGAGAATAGGGCAATTGTGCTAACCATGGTTAGAGATTCAAGTATGTTACATTACTTATACTTTCCTTTCCAAAAACATCTAATTCCTATATTACTACTATTTCATTGAAAGATTGTGCTTTTTAAGGTGGTTTAGGACATAAAGTTAATAAAACTAGGAAAACGCGAAGCAAATTCAGTTTGCGCTGGTTTTGGTCAATTCAGTTTGCATTGCCAAAAGTGGTGAAAGCTCTTTACAATGGTATATAAAAATAATTCTCTCCGTAGCTAAGATGTTTTTGTGAATTTCACAAAAGTATCCTGTCTAAGACTCAAATAGGAATTCTATTCTGTTTTCCAGGTAAGCGGCTTCATAATTTAGTTGGTAGAGTATCAGTAGTGTAAGACCAACGACACTGCACCGGGGCGGAGGGCAAGTGGCGTTATAATACGCTAAGGGCTGACGTCATCATAATCTGAAAATAGGAAAGTGGTCACTCATTTTTGGGTGAAAAAATTTATACTTAATGGAAAGGAATCTAAGAATAGATAGATTGATTTGTTAAAACTATTTTCAGTAACAAAAGTCATGAGGTTCTCTCGCATCACAAATGACGTAATGTTTAGGTATGTACTATCTCTAGTGGTAAGACGTTTGCTCCGTTGAATACAGAACTTATGATTAATTAATTATCTATTTCACATATCAAACTAGAAATTTGTCAGCGGATGAGAAAGATTTTGAGAAACGTTTTAATTTCAAAGGAAGATGAACTGAAACTTGCATGCGAAGGATGTGAATACCTCTTACTTACCGAGTTCGAGGTCCGTACTGTAAGTTACGGACCGAGTATTTCCCCCATCGGTTTATGGCCTGCGCGTTTCGCGCTTGGGCCATAAATGGATGGGGAAAAACGAGGATCTGTAACTTACGGTACGGACCGAGAATACGAGGTTAGTAAGATATTTATTATATCTCTACTGTGTGTCTGACGGGTTCAGGAACGATTCCTATTCACGGGGATTAGCTTCAAATCTCTGGAGCTTTTACTTACTATAAAAGTTAAGATCACTTGGTCATAAATCACGAAACATTTTGGCAACAAAAACAGCTTGAAATTTTAGTGGACCGTACAATAGAGTTCGGTCCGCTAAACTGACCAATCACAGTGCGCGTAGTAACTGAGTGATATTAATAATAAAATGGATTATCTCACCCCTGATCATTATGATTGCATCATGATGATGATGATGATGATGATGATCAAGCAATGAAGAAAAGCATCAACAATTTTCTTTGTTTGTTTGTTTGTTTTTTTCTTTTAAGATTCTCTACTAGGGCAAATCTATGTGAGAATTAGAACATTTGGGTGCCGGGCTGACGCGAAAATTTATATTTGGAGTCTTACATTTCTGAAATTTTTGTCATTATCAATTTCCAAAATCCGTGCTATGGATCTGTTTGCGTAATGATGGAGCGGGCAAAAAGAATTTACATTTGAACAACCGAAATAAACCGGTGATTTTCCTCTTTTGTCTGGCATTGTTTTCTAAAAGAAATAATAAACATTTTCTCTGTGTTTCTTCCTAGTAAAAGAGAACACAGTTGAGAAAGCTGTAGAAACGCTCACTTGGGGCTTGTGTTGCCACAGTATTTCTTGTTCTCGTCAGAAACTGAAATATGAAAAAGAACAGATTCCAGTTGATTTCGGCTTGCATGTTCGAAAAACAATAGCAAATTAAAAACCATTTTAAAAACTTACCTTTTATTCTGCTTAATTTCAGCATTCAGTTTTCTTCCAAAGCGAAAGAATGAACATGGAATATTTCAATAGCCCTTTACATGCAATACAATAAAATTCAGCCTGGCTGCGGGACAACTTCGGGAAATTGCCGCGCAATATCACTGGATTGTATTTCATTTGTGATGCAAACAGGAAAAGATAACCGCGAAAAGAGCCAATCTTAACGACAAAATAGCGGGAGGAAATCGATTTTTTTTTCGTTCCATTTAAGTCTCTTCACAGCTGTGTTTTTCTTTCTCTAAGCAAGCAAAAAGCAAGCGAGCAATTTGAGCGTGTCGTGGTCGTTAATTTAGTCTCTACGGCTTTTATTTTACTCGCGCACTTTCCTATGTTAGTGAAAATAGTAGACTTTCCAACAACTCGAGATGCAAAAGCCGAGCTTGGAAAGAGAAAATCGTATGTGACGATCAAACTTTGAGACTCGAGTCTCTCCGGGGAGAAAGACAGGCGGGGGACCGATCTAGTTGGTGTCATACACTTGGAAGAATCCCCTTACTTCTCAAAAGGTTCATTGTAATGGCTTGTAATTGATGCACACAAGAACGAGCCAGACGAACGACATGTTTAGCACAAGAAAGGCAAAACAATTCCGAACAATTTTTTCCACATTATAAACAATAGGGCCATTTATACGAGAAAAACAAGCCGGGATTACTCAAGCCGCGCCTTACATAAGACGCGAACTGAACCATTTATACGAGCGCGGCTTATATAAGACGCGAAGTGCTCGTATAAATTGTTCACGGCTTATTCGTGACTAATGCCTCGCTTTTGTGTTGGTTGTCATAGCAATCGCGTAATTGCGCAAGCGCTCGAGCGAGCGCGGGAAAAACTTTCGCTTGCGCAGTGTGAGTTCGCGTCTTAAGTAAGCCGCAAACAAGCCGCGATACCATTTATACGAGTGGCTTCGCGTCTTACATAAGCCGCGGCTTATTTAAGCCGAACTCAAAACCCCCGTCTTACACAAACCGCGGCTTGTGTAAGAAGTGAACTGGCTAAATGTACCGTTTATACGGCAAGTTCGCGTCTTATTTAATCCGCGGCTTACACAAGCCGCGGATTATTTTTTTTTCTCGTATAAATGGCCCTAATGTCCCAGCTTTTCAACTTCGGCAGCTAAAACCACAGTCTCCCGACCAGGGGCCTGTTTCTCGACAGCCCCGGAAACTTTTCGGAGCCCTAAAGCTATTCTTAGTTCACCTGTATCTAAAAACGGAGAAGTGTATACGCCTGAAACTTCATGTACGAAGAGAACCTCTATTCATATTAAGAGTATGTGAATAAAACAGCTCTGTATACATAAGGTTCGAGATTTTGCCACGGCTTTCCGGGTGCGAAAACTTTTCGGGACCTTCGAGAAACGGGCCTCAGGAGCTATACAAGCGAGCTTTTGGTTTCTTAACGTGTTTTAAGCAGAACCCATCGGCACTCCTTTCCCTCGGGTAAGTTCCATACCTTTTTTGCTCTCGCCGTATTTCTCCCTACAAGGAACATTTCAGTTGACAAAGAGTCAGTGTTTTCGATTCCGGCTTATTTTTCTCCCTGCAATTTCGACTTCCCCTCCTCAACGTGCTCGTGGTGGTTCTACCAAGATATCGGTATTCTCCTTTGACCAAAAGTAACAAAAACCGATTTCTGCAAGTTTTACCATTACAGGATCTCTAAAAATCATTGTCCTGCAGTGACGAACACCCAACTAAACTAGCTACATCTCTAAGAATACGCCAGAGATCGTTTTGTAGTTCTTGATTTTAGAACGAGTCTCTTGTACGTCTTGTACCTGAAATGCTTTCAAGTCTGTACGACGCCGGTTTGCCGAAAAACCGTCAAGCCAAGTCCTGGCTTTCTCTCGCCGTCACGCAACGCTACGCTCACAAGAGAGAGAGTCTCACTCTGCCCATGAGCGTAGCGTTGCGTGACAGAGAGATGGCTAGAACTGGACTAACAGTCGTCAAGTTCGTCATACAATCCAAATGTATCTTCTTCCGCTTCTTTTCTTTTTCTGATAAACAGCACTTCGTTGAACCTAGTTTGAAATAAGTCGAGAGTAGGAAATGTGCAGAAACTCGGCCGTACACACTAATTAGCGCCTTCAAGTATCATATTTGAACTAAAGAACAAAGACTAAGTTTTGTAGGGAGGCAGCGTGGCCGAGTGGTTTAGGGCGCTGGATTTGAAATCTGGTTCAAATCCTTCACCCTACTGCTATCTGGATTTGTTCTCGGTAGTCCCGAGTTCAACTCCTCGACTGCGTTGTGTAAATAGCCAACTGGTCAGCCTCCCACCAGTTGGGATTCTTAATAGTTTATTTTCTATTTGCAATATTTGGTTACTTATTTACAGTGTCCCCAATTAGCCCAATAGTGCTAAATACATTCGACACTTAAATAAAGTTATTATTATTATTATTATTATTATTATTATTATCTGGAGTTGAGAACAAATGACCGGAAATCAGAAGAAAACGGTGTTTAATGTTTTCCTACTCATGCAGTGTACATTTTAATCAAATATAATAACAGAATAGAGCAGTCGAATGAAAATAAAACAATACATCTCTAAATTACTGTATAAATCGGAACATAACGTAATGTGAAAAATATAATAAAGGAAAGCAGCAGGGAAAAGTTCACACGGCTGCTTCAAAATAAATTTAATGTTTTGGACTACAATACACTGTTTGGTTTGACTTGTACACGTATTGACAGACATGATTCGAGTTATTGAGGGTAAAATTATAAAATGATCTCAAGGGAAACGAAAGTTGCTTCGAGTTAGTGGGAGGTTCGAGTTATCTAGGGTTCGAGTTAGCTAGGGTAAAATTACAATAAATGTATGACGGAAATCCCGGGTAAATCGATTTTGGTTCGAGTTATTCTCCCCCCGTGTGATTTCCAAAATGTTGACTACAGTAGTGTACATAAAAAATATAAACGGTATCGCTAAAATCTGTGATTTTTTAACTATGATATTAACTTCATCTGAGCGCAAATAACACTTGATGAGAGGGAAGAGCTTCAAACTATAATAAAAGAGATGTCTGGTTAAAAATCAAAATTTTTCTTGCTGTTATGGCAATTGACACAGTTAAACATCGTCAATAGCACAATTGTTGAACCTTTTTCACGAGTGATTACAACTGGTTTACTTGTACACTTCTGGTTTTGAGAGCTTTAACACTTATGGTAAGCTAACGCTAAAACACTAACTTCTTCGTTTCTGTAATTTTCCAAGTGACTTCTGTTATTATTAGATGAGACTCCACAAGAGTTATTTGTTGGATATTCTGGACTGATGTTCCTGTTGTTCCCGATAACTTGAAAAACAGCGCATCTTGATAGAGAGCTGCCTAATGCAGAAAAGACTAAGCTTAGAAAGAAAAGTTTATAAAGGAAAACAGGAACGATAAAAAAAGCGTCAAAAATAGCAATATACACAGCAAACTGTCACTCACCTTACCACTCTGCTACCAACGATGTAAGGGAGAGAGCGCAAGATCAGACTGCGGATCTTAGTTCTGCCATTCGCGCATAACCACAATTCCTTGCACCTTTGGTCTTACCGCTACCATGATTCCTTGCGTTTCGCAAAAACGTGTTCAAGGCCCCTTATTTTGTGACCTTTTCCCGATTAGAGAGCTGCCTCGTCCGTTCGCTTCAGGCTCACTCACTGCGGCAGCAATTAGCCCAACATTGCTTTCCAGAGATTTCGCGCATTTCTTCATGTTTAAAATCATTGGGAACTTTCCAACCTTAAATGCTTACAAAAGATAAACGCTTACAAAAGACGACATGAATAATCTACAAGACATCGCAGGAATCATCTCTATTGGCTTATGTGTTGCTTTATTCCTTCTCAAAACCAATCGTGCTTTGAAAACCATCGAGTTATGCAAGGAGATGTTGGTTTTGTTAAACAACAAAGCACTGAGTATAGAAGAGCAAATTGAAGAAGAAAGTTACGAAGCAATCTATCTAGCAATGTTCATGGCGTACGTATACCACCAAATTAACGATATAACAAATGCAATAACATACGGCAGGAAAATGCTCGCCATTTATCGCAATTGTGGTGCTTCAGACGAAGAGGGAATGCTTACCGAGGGACTGGCATGGACATATTACAGTCAAGAAATGTATGACGAGGCAAAAGAACTTTGTGAGAAAGCAATCTCGGTCATGAGGGAAACTGGTGACAGAAAAGGGGGAGCACGTTGTTGTAAAAAATCTAGGAACGGTGTTTCAATCTCTCAAGGAATATGCTAAAGCTAAAGAATATCTGGAGAAGGATCTTGTGATGAAAGTGGAAATTGGTGACAGAGCAGGAGAAGCAACATGTTACGGAAAGCTAGGAACTGTGTTTCAATCTCTCGGTGAATATGTAAAAGTTAAAGAATATTTAGAGAAAGCACTTGTCATCAAAGTGGAAACTGGTCATAGAGCGGAAGAAGCAACATGTGACGGAAAGCTAGGAACTGTGTTTCAATCTCTCGGTGAATATGCCAAAGCTAAAGAATACCTGGAGAAAGAACTTACGATAAAAATGGAAATTGGTGACAGAGCAGGAGAAGAAACATGTTATGGAAAACTCGGAACTGTGTTTCTATCTCTTGGTGAATATGTAAAAGCTAGAGAATATCTGGAGAAATCACTTGTGATCAACATGGAAAGTGGCGACAGAGACGGAGAAGCAGCATGTTATGGAAACCTAGGAATTGTGTTCAACGCGCTTGGCGAATATGTCAAAGCTAAAGAATATCAGGAAAAATCTCTCGCGATCAGCACGGAGATTGGTGACATAGAAGGAGAAGCAAACAGTTATGGAAATCTAGGAACTATGTTTAAATCTTTCGTTCAATATGTCAAGGCTAAAGAATTTTTTGAGAAAGCACTTGCGATCCATATGGAAACCGGTAGAAGAGGAGGAGAAGTAGCATGTTATGGAAATTAAGGGGAAGAATTTTATTCACTCGGTGAATATGACAATGCTCAAGAGAATTTAAACAAAGCACTCACGATCATAGTGAATGAGACTGTTGACAGAGTTATAGAAGTAGCAGTTTACGCAAACCTGGCAGAAGTGTCTCGATCTCTTGGAGAATATAGAAAGTATAAAGAATATCTCGATAAAGCACCAGCAACCAGCATTAAAACTGGCAACAGAGCAGGCGAAGCATCATGCCATGGAAATCTAGGCGTTTTGTTTCATTCTCTTGGCGATAAAGTGAAAGCCAAAGAACATTATGACAAGTCTCTAGCGATCTCATCTGAAATCTGTCAAAGAAAATTAGAAGCAGCAAACTACCATCGTCTGCATGGGACACGTGTTTCAAGGCCTCGGTAAATATGTCATGGCTGAAAAATACTTTGAGATTGTACTTTCAATGAGTGAAAATGAAGTTAGAGACGCTGACCTTGAGTTTCACTGTTGTTGTGGTCTGACACTGGTGACGGTTTCCCAAAATAAGTTTCAGGAAGCTTTTTCCTACCTGTTTCGATGTATTGAGAAGTGTGAGAATCTGCGAGGCTTTAATGCGAACAGCGATCCGATTAAAATATCCCTTGGAGACACGTAGTCTAACGCACGCGTTTTCTTATAGGGTCCTCAGTAGATTTTTCATTACCGCTAAAAATCCCAAAAGTGCTCTTTATACTGCAGAACTGGGACGGGCTAGGGCCCTAGCAGACTTGATGGCAACTCAGTACTCTACTGAAATGCATAGTCAGCTGACCCGCAATCACGGATTGACATTGATAATGTCATGAAGAAGGAAAACCGCTGCACATGTCTGTACATTTCTTATGACGCTGAAAAAGTATTTCTGTGGATTCTCAAGTCAAGCGGAGCCATTTACTTCCGAAATATTGAAGTTGATAAAAAGACTGTTCACACTAGATTAGCAAAAGTTGCTAGAAATTTGGATGAATTTTTTGCTATCATGGCTGAAAGTTTCCGCAGCTTTGGTATTTTACCTGACGAGGTTTGCAAAGATCGATCTTTAAATGACATTGAGCCGAAACTCGAATCTTGTCAGGAAGAGAGTCTTGAACGTTTTCGTCAAGGAAGTGATATGGATGATCCCGAACCGAGTCTACGGTTGTTCTACGAAATGTTCTATGAAGTCCAGTATCCGACTTACTTGACGAGCGTGAAGTCATCATTGTTCCTGATCGCAGCTTGCACCGTGATCCATTCCCAGCTTTGCTTAATGAAAGTAGAAAGTATTTATCAGAGACTCTCAGAATCCGGGTTGCTCCTTCTTTGACAACTCTGAAGCTCATACAGGACAGTCCTGCAGACTATTACAGTCAGACTGGTGCCCTGGTAGTGGGTGATCCTGATGTTGGCGTGGTGATTTACAGGGAATATGTCAATAAAAAGTTCATAGCACTTCCTGGTGCAAGAAAGGAAGCAGAGATGATTAGAAGAACGCTGGGTGTCGAGCCTTTGATAGGACAGCATGCAACGAAGTAAGCGGTACTTGAGAGGATAAATTCAGTGAGCCTGATACATACTGCCGCACATGGTAATGCTGAGAGAAGAGAAATTGCTCTTGCTCCTCCAGGCATTGCTACCAGAATTCCACAAGAAGACGACTATCTTTTCAAAATGTCTGACATTTCAGAAGTTCAAGTGCGAGCTAAACTGGTGGTTCTAAGCTGTTGTCACAGTGGCCGTGGACAAATTAGAGCCGAGGGAGTTGTTGGAATCGCTCGTGCGTTCTTAGGATCCAGTGCACGCTCAGTGTTGGTGGCACTGTGGGCTCTGGAGGACAGTGAAACAGAGCAGTTGATGAGTCGCTTTTACGAGCACTTTGTTCGCGGGGTAAGTGTCAGTGAGTGTCTTCATGAGGCCATGAAGTGGATGAGAGAAAACTCCTTCATCAAGGTTCACGAGTGGGCACCGTTTATGCTAATTGGGGATAACGTGTCATTTGCTTTTGGAAAAAAAAGTAAGTAATCGCATAGTAAAAACAATTCACGCTTCTAAAATGAAGAATTCAAAAGCAAAAACCGACACAACGTAGAATGATTTTTTGAAGGTGTACACCTTCAAAAAATCATTCTACGTTGTGTGGGTTTTTGCTTTTGTATTCTTCATTTTATATGTAAAGCCGATTAGATCACTATTGATCCAACGTATACCAGCAGGATCATCGTTCCGGTTGCTTGCTTAAACATTTTATAGTCACGCTTCTAACTACGTGGGTTACTTGTGTGAATTAAATCAAACTGGACACTATCTTGCATTTCCGTGCAAACAACAAAGTCAGAATGAAATCTTACTGTGCAGTGGCATTAATAAACAAAAGCTTCAGATCAATTATGATATTTTGAATTCCCGTTATTTGGACAATTGGTTTTTGGATCGAAACACTTGTACTTTTTGTGTTATGAGTTGACATTTAATTATTCTTGTGATCTTCACCCACATTCTTCACATTTTGTAACTTGTGCCTAGCACTTAGATATTAAAGTCATTTCTTTTAAGAGATAATTTCTATTGAAAAGCACAGTTAACAAACAAAATTAGGCTTCCAGTTAAGCAGGGTTTTCCAGTTATGTACGTTTTGGACCTTTTGCCATTTATTCAGTAACGTTTGTTTTGATGAATCTAGGTGAAATATGAACAAGTAAGTGAGCCGACTACAGTAGAAGCTGGTTGACATGACGGATTAGAACTTGAAATTCAGTTTGCTTTAATTATTCAGTACAGGAATGTACTAACGAGAAACCTGTTACGTACCGTCTATAGGTCAATTTATATCAACTTTCTTTCTTTGTCCTTTTGGTGTGCAGGAATAATACCCCATCAATGGAGGACTCTATGCAGACCAACATCAAGCAAATGAGCTAAGAAACTTCTGCAAGGACAGTGTTCATTCCTCCCAAGCAGCAAAGAAACGTTTTTCTGTTGTTCTTTTAAATAAGTTTTATTAATAAGAATAATAATTAATGATTTTCTCACCTCAGGATTCCCAACTGCATTGTGAGCGCCTTGTTATCCGATATTAGAAAACAACTGAAACATAAGACTTTTTATCGGATTGTGACGAACGTATTTAGGACCATTTAGGAGCTAGAAATATGGAAAAAACGAAATGCAGTAAAAACGCCTTTCCTCGCTTCCTATGTGTATTTTATGGTTTAGGCCAAACAGAGGTAAACAGAGATGCTAAACGCGCTGAAGTCGCTTTACAGCCCAACTGGTCTGAGTATCAGGCCCATCTCCCCCTCTCCCCTTACTTTCGAAAAACCTGATGTTCAGGCTATGGCTTAATTAAAGAAAAGCCAAATAAAAGGTACAAAAGCAAGCCCCTTTCACTGTATTTCTTTTTCTTCCTATTTCTAGCTGCTGAATACGTTCCTTACATTCTCGAACTCTCCTCTATTTACGTCATTCAGGCATCCAATAACTAGAAGCATATCCTTCCAAGGCGCAATGTAAGGTACAGGAAGTTGATATAAGTAAAATCACGGGAGAGCAATCACTTATATTTTCGTTCATACTGAAAGAATATGATTTTAGTCCCGCCTCAACTAACTGCACTGGGTCTCCGACTATGGTGACGTCAGGACAATGCAAGATGTTTCCCGCCGTAGAATGTTGATTGGCTAATTCAGATGTCACAGGTATTGGTTGAATTTGCGAAATCTAGATTTCTGTTGAAGTAAATAAGTTTAAATTGGGGAATTTTAACAACTTTCTTTGTTTTTAACTCAGGCGCGGTTCCATACCGGTTTCCACCGTTTTACGGAAATCAGTCAGATTTTTCAGAGTGACTCAGAAACCCAGGAAAGGGCACTTTAAGGGGTTAAAAAAGCTAAATCATTTCCTGAGGAGCATGGTCCCTCAATGTTTTGGATCAATGTTTATTCTAGATCCGGGCCTGTTAGGGATAACCAATTTACAGGAATGATGTGCGTACAGCATTAAAGAGAAACAGAATAAAACAAAAAACAAAGCGAAAAACGTGGTATCTTGAATATGAACTGTTTTGACGTTTTTGTAACAAGATAGATGTAGTTTTTAACGAGCCACAGAAATAGTGTCAGTTGTCTATTCAGTAGGAGAAGTCTATTTTCCAACAATCAGGATGAAACTGTTCAGTCTTTCCGATATTTTGCCCCTTTTCAGACCACACAGCTACTGCTACGCTTTAATATGAAAAACCATTATGACAGCTATCCCGAGTAATACTAATTCTAGATCTGAAATGAACTTTCCTACCACATTTCTTGATTGAAAAGAAGCGCTTAGCAGAAATACTTAGCAGACTCTTAGCAGACTTGTTCTCGGTAGACGCGCGGGTCTGAGCACTAGGATTATAGCCTAGTCCCTCACGGCCTCTTTATCAACATGGCGGCCGCCGGATTTGTTTTACAGAGGAAAAGACGTAGATAATAGAAAGTTCATCGTTTTCAGTAAATCGAGGAAGAGATGGCACTCTACAGTTTGATTAATACTTACTCCAGGAATCACTTGCATCCCGGATTCTGTCGTCATTTTGGTCAACGAAATATTACAATTTGGAAAAACTTTATTCGTCCAACATGTGCAAGCGAGCTTAAGCTTACATCACTTTTCGATTCAACTCGGAGTCCTTTGCTCGCAGCAAGTTGCGTTGGCATTACCAAACA